>NW_027397089.1:20876429-20967694 GCF_003265705.2 Callorhinus ursinus | reverse complement strand
AGAAAGAAAGAAAGAAAGAAAGAAAGAAAGAAAGAAAGAAAGAAAGAGGGAAGTCAGAGAGGGATCACATGAAGGCACATTATCATTAAATTCTAGAACATCTGGGAAAAAGAGATGTTAAAAGCTTCTGGAGGGGAAAATAAAGGATCACCTATAAATAGTCAGGAATCACAATGACATCAAACTTCCCAACAACATGAGATGCTTGAAGACAATAGAGCTCTGCCTTCAAAATTGGGAGAAAATAGTTATGGAACATGAATGCTATATACACCCAAGTTATCAACCAAGTGTGAGGGGAAAAAAATTCAGACAAGTAAATGAAAAATTTTAACCTCCTATAAACTCCTTTCAAGAAGCTAACAGAGGATGTGTTCTATCAAGAAAAAGAAATTAGCCAGAGAAATGGAATCCAGTAAATAGGTTTCAGCACCAAGGAGAACTGGCAAGTGCATTTCCAGAATAATAGTGAAAGGAAGCTGGCCTTTAAAAAGCAAGCAAATCCAGATTGGAGCAAGATGATAAAGAGGTAGTGCTTTCAATTAAAAAGAAAAAAGATGGATTGCTTGATGCATCTGTTCTGTAGGTACTGAAACAATATTTAGACAAGATTAACTTCAGGGGAAAAAAAGCTATAGAAAGAAACATGCTAATGGTAATATTTTCATAGCCATCAATAACAATTATGACCTTAAAAATTATGTTATAACTATCCTGGGAGGATGGGAAGAGAGTTCATATGAATATTTTGGGGCTATACAGTTTAAAACAGCAAATATTTTATTTTCCATCAAAGGAAGTCAACTTCTGATGTCTAAAACTGAAAAATCAAGAAATAGCTGTTTTAAAAAAGCAAGTTATAACAAAGTAGATGCCTCAGAGTGGGAACTGAGAGTACGTAGAACAGTAGACTTGTTTTTTGTTATAAACTAAGTAGAAGCATTTGATTTCCACAAATATTTACATGTATCACTTTGATGAAAATTAAAATTAAACCTAAAATAGTAAGAGTGAATAAAAAAGATTAGCTGGTGGTAATGTAAGGATGGTTTCAAGTGGTCCTTAAGAAAAAAGAGTTGTCAACAGTGTCAATGCAGGATTCCAGATATGATGAGGACCGGATCTACTTTAATGGCAGTTGTAAGTAAAACACTGGAACCAACAATGAAAAGACATGTTCATTTACTCAATAAACTATGCATGTACTAAATATAATCCTAGTAAAAGCTCTGTGGGAGGCTAAAGATATAAAGCTGAAAGAGATCCCATGACAAAAGTGTTTGATTGTTTGTGAATATATAAGGAAGAAAAAAAAAACAACTACCAACATTATACTATTTTTTCAGAAAACAGAAAAAGAGGAAACAATTCTTTTCATGAGGCCAATGTAACCTTGATGGTAAAACATCAAGTACATTATAAGAAAGGAAAATTATAGGGTAATCATTCTCATGAACACAGACACAAACATCTTAATTAAACAAAATCCAGCAATATATAAAAAGGAAAATGTATCGTGCCAAGTTTGATTTATTCTAGCAAACTAGGAACAGAAGGGAATCTCCCTAATCTGATAAAAATGTGATCTACAGAAAAACCTTAGCAAACATAATTCCTCATCATGAAGTACTGAATGCTTTCCCTCAAATCAAGAAAACCAAAAAACCCAAGGATTCTATTACTCTATTCAACATTGTAGCCAGTGCAATAACGCAACAAGGAAAAAGAAACTTTCATTAATTTGTAGGTAAATGATTTAAGAAACCACAGATAACTGAATTTAGCAAGGTCCCTGGGAACGAGCTCAATATAACAGAATGGGAGACAAAAGGAAACTATTTTTATATTCCAGCCACAGTCAGAAAATGAACTATTAAAAATTTAAAATACTCTTTACCACAAGCATTCAAAAGCCTCAAATACCAAGGAATACCTCTAATGGAAGATGGGAAAGATCTCTACACAGAAAACTATAAAACACTGAGGGAAATTAAAGTTCTAAATAAATGGAGGGATATACCATGTTTATGGTTTGGAAGACTAATATAAAAAATAATAATTCTCCCTAAATTGACCTGTAAATTCAAAGCAAACCCAGTCAAAATTCTACTAGGTTTCTTTCATTTTTAGTGGAAACTCAGAGGCAGATTCTAGAATGTAAATGGAAATACAAAGGATCAACAATAGCCATCTTAAAGAAATATTAAAGACAAACACTGCCAGATAAATTTCTTAAAACATTTTAACAATTAGGACAATAAAATATCACGTAAGACAAAGTGACCAAGGGAACATTAGATTCCAAAAACAAACTCATACAAATACAGTCACTTCATGTATAACAAAGATGATGTTAGAGAATAGTGGAGAAAGAATCATCTTCTCAAAAACTGATGTTAAATCAAAGAGTAATATGGGAAAAAAAAATTTTTTTAATCCCTACTTCACAACATGCACAAAAATAAATTCCAAATGGATCATATATCTCAATGAGAAAAGTTAAACAAAGTTTAGGGGGAAAAAAAACACAACAAAATATCTTTGTGACTCAGCAATAGGCAAAGATTTCTTAAATAGAACATAAAAGGCACTAATCATAATGGGAAAAATTAGTAAACTGTACTGCACTACAATTAAGAACTTTTTCATCTAAAGATACCACTGGAAGAATGAAAAGGTAAATTACAAATTGGAAGAAGATTTATGCAATATATACCCTTCTCTACAGAGGAAAGTGTAAAGATGGACTAAAAATTATCAAACAAGACCTAAACAAATGGAAGGATATACTACAGTCATGGATGAAAAGACTGAATTTCTTAAACATGCCAATTCTCTCCCAATATATATGTAACTTGATAATGGATTAATAGTCTGATAAAGAATTTTTAAAAATCAGTAATAGAAAAATGGGCAACAAATAGCAATTCACGGAAGAAACATGAATGACCAATAAGTTAATATCAAACAGGGAAATGCAAATTTTATTAATGAGATATAGCTTTTAAACTATTGGATTGGTAAAAATTTAGAAGTCTAACAATACCAAATATTGGAGGGACAAGTCCTATACTTCTGGTGAGGATTTTAAATTGATATAATCACTGAACAGCAACCTGGATGTATCTATTCAAGGTGAATGTATACATAGCACATTACATAGCAATACTACTACAAGGTTTAGGCCACAGAGAAATGTTCAAATATCTGCACAAGAATACTCACTAAAGCAGTGCTTTTAATGCCATAAACACTGGGAACAGCAGTTTAGATAGAATAAAGTGTAGAATGATTCATACAATGAATACTATTTAGTGGTAAAAATAAATGACATAGAATTGTGGATCAACAGGGATTATCTCAAAACCATGATATATCTGAAAAAAGCAAGCTACAAAGGAATACATGAGACTATTATATTAAGTTTAAAAAGTGAAAAAAAGTTTAAATGCATATGTGTGTATGTATGGTAAAAAACACACACACAGAACAAAATATGCATGGCAATGAAAAACATCAAAAGTTACCTCAGGGAAAAGAGGGAGGAGAAAAGAGTTGGGAAGGGATACGTAAGGGCTTCAGAATTCTCTCTAACGGTTCATCTCAAGGAAGACAAGGATGAAGGGAAGCAAATATGGCCCCAAACACTAGATTTAACAAAGCTCATGGCAGGAACTTTATACTTTCTGTATGTTGGAACCATTTCATAATTAAGGGTGGAAAAAAATGCATTAAAAAAATGGAAATTAAAGTGTTACTAAGTGTTACTAATGATGGTGTTTTGGATTTTTTTCTTCTCTTCTTTTCTAAACTGTCTTTAATTGACATGTATTACTTTTCAAATGAAAAACAAACATCATAAATGAAAAGAAAGAGAGAAAAGGAAAGAAGGGGGGAAAACCCCACCCTCAAGACTAATAAGAATTAAAACACTGACATAAATAACTATTATTCAAATTAGAGGTGACGTAAGAGATTACAGGTGATCAGATGAGGGAAAGAATATACCATGTGAGGTATGTGTACACACATGTATAAATGTGTGCATGACTAGACTCAGAGAAGGCATAATGGAAGGAGGCATTTGAACCTGAAAAGATAAGAGTATTTTCTAGTTTTTAAAAAAATTACAAATGTATTCAAACATATAAAAATTCAAATGATACAGAAATAAAAACTCTTAACATAGTATGCTAGCCTTCCAGACCTTTCTCAAGGTGTATTTGCTTGCCTATTCCTTGAGGAAAATACAAACATATATACTCATATGTTTCTTAACAGTATGTACACCTATTGGTATGTGTGTATATGTACACAGGTGTATACATAGTATAAATATTTTTAGAGGGCAAGCTGTCATCAAATATAGTGTGTGTGTGTATACATATATAAAATTAATTTAAATTTAAAAAAAAACTTGTGGCACCTGGGTGGCTCAGTCAGTTAAGCATCTCCCTTCAGGATGCAGCCCCACATCATCAGGCTCCCTGCTCAGGGGGAAATATGCTTCTCCCTCTCCCTCTGCTATTCCCCCGCTCTTTCTCTCACTCACTCCCTCTCTTAAATAAATAAAATCTTTAATAAATAAACTTTAAAAAAATTAGGTCTTAATAAACATTGTTATGCAACTTAGTTTTTAAAAATTATCCTTCTATGTCAGTGCACACAAATCTACCGCATTTTTTTGAATGATTGTAATATTCTATACACTAGATATACCAGAATGTATTTCTCTCTGACAGACTATTATAACTAACGCTAAGCAGGGACCCTTGTACAAATGGGTATTTCTGTAAAAAAAAAAAAAAAAAAAGCTATCTAAAAGGGAAATTCACTGACAAATTGCCCTCCAAAAAGATCTTACCAATTCCACTTATACCAAAGTACATGAGAGCATGCCATTCTCTACCATTCTGACCAAATATTGGTTATAATCAACTTTAACATATTTTTGCCACTCTGGTAGACATAAATAGTGTATTATTTTAATTTCATTTACCTGATCACTAGTAAGGCCACACAGAGTTATTTGGACATCAGAAATTCAGGGGCGGGGGTGGAGGTGAAGTAACTATGCTTGTAGACAGAGGTGTGAAAACAAGAAAGTAAATCTGAAGAACCAACAAATGATTTAATTTGGTTAAAACACCAGCAATGGTAAGATTATTTGAGTTTGACGATGGGTTTGTGAAAATACAATTAGACTTTTTTCTTCAGGTTATGAGACTATCCTGAAGATTTTTTTAGTAGCAGTGACATGATTAGAAACCATGCTTCAGAAAATTAATTTAGGAACAGCATATAAGCTTTCAGGGGGGAAAATCAGCAGGGAGGAGATTTCACTGGCTAGACCTCAGGCCAGAGAAGATAAGAACATAAACCACAGCATAAGAATTAGGAAGGGAGTGCTCGCTTCGGCAGCACATATACTAAAAAAAAAAGAATTAGGAAGGGAGAAGTGATGCATTAGAAATATGTTATTTACAGAGCTCAAATCAAGAAAATTAGGAAATTATTAGATAAGAGAGGAACTAATCACGTTGATGGTTAAAGAAAAAGTACTTCCCAACCAACATGATGCTAACTACCCTTTAATAAACAGAACTGTAAAGAAACGTGCATAAAAATAATACAATGGAAGAAAAATACAAATTCTATTAATGAATCATCTCAATAACTCAAATTAAAATAAGGAAATACATTTCTTGGGTACCTGAGAGATCACTGCTTTCAATTCGCCGGAGATCTGAATCTGCCCAAAAGAGCTTGCCCAATCTGCTATCAAGGGCTAACGCAATTGGTTTACTTAAGCCACTGAAAAAGAGGACTTCCCGTTCTGTTCCATCCAAAGCAGCCCGTTCAATTTTGGGAGACCTTTCCTGAAGATTGGTAAAATACATATACCTGAAGAGAAAGGAAGAAACAGTAAGTTCAGCAAAGTAAGAAACCATACAAAATGAGAATATGCTTAAGATAAAAGGAGTATTTTAAAATCTTATTTTTAAAAGTTTAAACATTTATATTTTTAGAGGCCATAGGATACTTTTATTACATTCAATAATAGTAACACAGGGTACATAGAAGTTCTTAGGAAGCTAATTTTCATGGATTAATAAAATGAGTGGTAAGGGTGCCTGGCTGGTTCAGTGGGTGGAGCATGCAAATCTTGATCCCAAGGGTTTTGAGTTCAAGCCCCACACTGGGTGTTGAGATTACTTTAAAACAAAATGAAGTGACAGACACAGGCATACCTATGTTTTTGGAATATTACAATACATAAATAAAATAAAAGAAATAAAAGAACAGTTAACCAGGAAGACCTGAACACCAAATTTTAAATTCCTTCTTCAATTAGTCTATTTCATATCTAAAAATAAGTCACATATGAATTATTTCTCATATTTAACTTCTAGAGCTCATCTCTTTCCTGTAACTCTTTTGAAATAAGCTACATCCTCTGATGAATTCCTTATTCATTCAGGTGCAAATAAGTACTGTTGACCAAATGTAAATCTCTGTATTGAATGAAAGGAAACGTATTAGTTCTTGTCATAAGGAACCTAAAGTCTAGTAGAAAATATAACCTGAAAAACAATTAAGGGTAAGGTAGAGGGCTAAGCATAACTAGAGAGGCACAGATACAGAGGGCTGGATACCTGGGAGAGGGGAAAATCACACCTGGCTGGGGTGGGGTAGATCAAGGAAAACTTCGTAGAGGATGTTGAGGTTCCAATGGTCCTGAAGGTATGGTTAGAAATTAGACCTATAGCAATAGTGACTAAGGAAAGAAATTCTAGGCAGTAAAATCAGAGAAAGCAAGTATATAAGAAAATGCAGGGGCAGGTGGATGGAGAAAATCAAGTTTTTCACTGGAGCACAGGATACTTAAAGGTAATTAACACATGAGCTGAAAAGGAAGGCTGATGAGGGTCTCGGATGCCAAGATATCTGAATGAACTTTAGTAACATACCCCTTCTCCGGGTTCACCACAATGGCCCGAGGTCTGTCTTGCTCGCCTTTTAGTACCACCCCAATTGATCTGCCATCTAATCTTGTTACATTAATGACATTGGTGGCCTCACAAGTCCAGTAAATGTAGCGGCTATAAATATCAATGCTGAGGTCATATGGTTGTATTTCTAGGTTCTGATTTGGAACTGAGCTCACAACCACAGTAAAGCCCTGAGGAAAGAAAAAGACATACACATAGAAAATTAGACTCCAAGCCAGAGAGCCCTGAGGTGATCACTCACAATGCTTACACGTACGCGGTTACAAACCTGAGAAGGAACTTTCCAGTCTCACCAGACATTTCTTAATACATTTTTTTATGGGTAATGTGCTTCTTTGTTACCATGCATTTCAGATGTTCCCTTTGGTTATTATGACATGGGGCAGATGAGGGAGCTGAGGCCGTATTAGTTGCTCTAGGAACCTGAAGTGCACTGATCAGAGTGAGGAGGTGGCAGCTGTCTCCTGTAAACTGGAGACAAATGGAGCCAGAACCACCCCTTAGAAATACCACTAAAAGCACAGTGGTTCTTAACTCGGGGCCTTTGGAACGGTGTAGAGACATTTTGGATTGCTATACCTATAGGGCTATAACTGGCATCTAGTGGCCAGGGGTCAGGGGCGCTGTTAAACAGCTTACAATGTACAGGTCATCCCTCCACAACAAAGACTTACATGGCCTAAAAAATGTCAACAGTGCTGAAGGGGAGAAACTGCTTATTGAGACAAGAGCAATTAGGACTATAAACCATATCTACCAGTCTTGTCTTTCTCCAATCCTCAAACCACCAGAAAAAACATTTTTTTAAACAAAGCAAAGCCATTAGAGAGGTTTAGTTCATCTGTCCTACCCAAATAAATGGTATTTCTTGTACTTGGCAACTCTGAGGTAACATGTATCTTAATGAGGCTATCTCGTTTATCTTCTGTGTCCTCGGCTGTATAATAACACCACTATAACTATACCCCCTCAAGGATCCCTCAACAGCCCTTAAATACATTATCTCTTCGCCCTTTTTTCATGAGATATTAAGACATCAAAAATTAGTAATCCAATCTCCCTAAATTTCGATACACTCAAAATCCAACATCACTGCTATAAGGAAGACAAATAATTATTTATAGTAATCCCAGTCTAAAACTGCTTAGCCACAGAAAATCATGTAGTATGATAGTACGCAAACCGTGACTGCTGTGTAAGCATAGACAAGATTTGTTGATAGTATTTTCATTTCCATCCCATAGTCACCAAGTAATAGCCTCCCCACATCATTAGGTTAGTGATAACATATCCTAGATGTTTTTAATTTTACTGAGAGTGTGTTATGGATTTCCTAACCTCTGAACCTTCTAAAAATAGTTAATAATAAAAGAACTGTTATTTACTGAGTCCCTACCTCCTATGTCACAGATAGTGGGCTATACGCTTTGCATAGTTTTCAGCTAACAAGTTCATAAGAGGGGTGCCTGGGTGGCTCAGTCCGTTAAGCAGCCTACTCTTGATTTTGGCTCAGGTCATGATCTCGGGGTCCTGGGATCAAGCCCCATGTCTAGCTCCATACTCAGCAGGGAGTCTGCTTGAGGATTCTCTCTCTCAAATCAATCAATCAATCAATCAATCTTAAAAAAAAAGTTCATAAGAATCCTAGTGAGTGACAGAGCGAAGATCAAAACCAAGGTCTACTTGATTTCAAAGCTTCTAACATTCCATGTAAACGGAACCATAATGGAAAAAACTATATGAACAGGTGTGAGTGGCACTGACAAAGTCATTACCAATATATGAGCATAAATTTTCCTTATACAATTTTTATTCCAACGCCATCATCAATTGTTTAGTCAAAGATCATTAGGAGGATAAAAAGCTGCTAGGTCCAGAATTTTAGTTTCCCTCTCTCTCTTTCTCTCTCTCTCTCCCTCACACACACACACATTCTCTTTCTCTCTCTCAAGAATTAAGTAAAATAGGATGGTTGGTTACTCCAATTACCAGGCCAAAGAAACAGATTTTGAACTGAGCCCTGAATTACCTGGCTGCCGTCTTCTTGTGCTTTTCGGATCATGTTTTGTCGTGAGTCAATCCAATAGAGTTGCTTGTCCAGTGGGTCATAGTCAATGGCCCGGACATTGCGAAGGCTGTGGATAGGAAGGATGATGTCAGGGCTCTGCTGCTCATCAATCACCATGCGGTTGATGGCACTTTTTTGACTGAAGAGCAGGAAAGTAGTTGGAGCTTAAAGAAAGAAAAGAGCAAATTTGAAACACAATTACTCTAAGTTTTGTATCATCCAAGTATTTGATCAGCTTGTTGCCTGAATTTCATACAAAACAAACATTGATACTGAACAGGTAAAGTTGAGGACAAAACCCTTTGGAATGTTTCCAGAAACCCTCCTCAAGGTGACACTAATCAGCACCATGCTACCAAACCAGTTATGAATTCACCCAGTGACACAGGCCCCTAGCCTATTTTGTTCCATCTTGTCCAGTGTGGTATAAAAGGAGACTTGATTTCAAAAAAGCATTTGGTAAAGATATCAAAACTCTCCTTGTCTACCAAGTAAATAATCCTACTCTTCCATAACCTATTCTTCTGGGTGGCAGGAACCCTAGCTCCCATAGGTCAAAGCAGAAACTTTAAGACTGGTTTTAGTCTCAGCTCTCTTACTATCTAGTCACTTGATCATAACTAAGTCACTGAACCTCTTTGGGTCAAAGTTAACTCAACTCTAAAATAAGGATATAGCTATCTTGTCCTGCTCATTGAGTTGCTATAAGAATTTTACAACAGATATGAAGATAATTTATTTTTTTTAAAGATTTTATTTATTTGAGAGAGAGAGAAAAAGAGAGAGGCACATGAGAGGGGGGAGGGCCAGAGAGAGAAGCAGATTCCATGCTGAGCAGGGAGCCCAATGCAGGACTCGATCTTGGGACTCCAGGATCATTACTGAGCTGAAGGCAGTTGCTTAACCAACTGAGCCACCCAGGCGTCCATGAAGATACTTTAAAAACTGTAATGCATTATGTCAATTACACTTCAATATATAAATGTAAAGTAAAAATAACTATTGTTTATTATTATCAGTAATAGCAATAATAAAGTTGGTGTTAACAGAAATTAAACAAACCTTCATGGACTGCAGATATAGGTTTTATTTTGCACTGTGTATATGTGATAACTGTAAGGAGAGAAGACCAGTAAAAATCTCTCTCCTCTCCTCACCCTTCCTCCCTCATTTTCTCTCTTTCTCTCACAAATATACACACACACAAAACTAGTAATAACGAAATCTTTTATGTTCATTAACTCTAATCCTCATAAAAAAAACCTTGTATTTATATTTTCACTAAAACATACTCTGATGCTAAGATGATGTCCTAAACTTATGAAATGGGGAAATGCAACAGAGACTTAAATTTCCCTTTCCTGGGGACTAAGCCACTGATTACTATGTAATTATCTTTAATGCAGGCAAACATCTAGAAAACAACAGCACTGACAGTGCTACCAACAACTTCAAAGTCTACTAGCATTTTGAACATCTTCATTAAAACATATATAAAAATTCCATAATTATACTCTATTCTCTTGGTATTCAGTCTACTGAATCCAGTAGAATTTTGTCCTTCTCATGGATATAAACATAAATGGCCAATCCAGAACTCCTTGCTTTATTTCTTCCTAAGTCCCACTCTTCACAACTCCATTATGTGTGGTTCCCTGGTTCACTTGACATTTACACCCAAATGTACAATTGACTTCAATCCCAAAGAAACTCATTGGTATTCATAAAGAAACCTGGTATTCACAACACCGAAATTCTTTTTTTTTTTTTTTAAGTGAATCATAGTTGACACACAATGTTACATTCACAACACAGAAATTCTGCTTTATGTAAGTTCTTCACTGGCTAAAAGCCCATACCCAGCTTGGAAGATTTAGTAAGTATTTCAATGATCCCACTGGAACCCTTCATTATCTGGAGTCGACTCCATCACATACTGACTTAACAACTTTTAGCAATTTTAGTAGAACCCATGCCTTAAGTAGTAAGAATACATGTCACAACAGAGTAGCTTTCTTTTCTTTTTTTTTTTTAAGAATTATTTTTTTGGCAGTACTACTTTCTTGTAAATCAAGAAAAAAAGGGGGGGCAGGCTCTAAACTGTAAGTTTCCAACAGAATAATCACCACTTTACTAAGACATACAATGAGGCTTAGACTCCAGAGTTTTAGTTGCCAACGTTTTTCCTGCCTGGGAAACAATCAAATATATATGTGGCTCCTACTATGTTTTACTGGGTACTTTTTTTTTTAAATCAAGTTTTAATCTTCAATTAGATTCTATAGTTAGGTGTTCTAGAAATGTAGATTAAGATAAAGCCAAATATGGCTCCAAATAAATGCTTGTTGGTTTTGGTTTTTTTTTTTAAGATTTTATTTATTTATTTGACCCAGAGAGAGAGAGAGAGAGAGCACAAGTAGGGGGAGCGGCAGAGGGAGAAGCAGGCTCCTTGCTGAGTGGGGGAGCCTGATGTGGGTCTCAATCCCAGGACCCTGGAATCATGACCTGAGCCGAAGGCAGATGGTTAACTTACTGAGCCACCCAGGCGCCCTAAATGCTTGTTTCAAAAAGTCTGTGGATGACATTAACAACTACAACTGATTGGCTCAATATTTCTAAGAGGAAGCTAATGTTCTCACTTATTTCAATGAAGCCTTGATTCAGTCATTCAGTGCTTAAAGTGACAAAGAATATGCAATTTTGTAAACCTAAATCCATCTTAATTTATGTAACCTCTAACCCCCTTATCTAATGCAAAACGGTACTTTAAAAAATTGTCATCCAGGCTATCTGAGTCTTGCATTCCCACAACGAAGACAGCTACACACACAAGCTAGAAGATGAGGTGTTATGTAGGAGGGAGGTTTTCAGTTCTCTTCTGAAGGTACAGCTGTTCCCCTGCAGCTTAAAGGGAGGCGATGCTCTCGTGTAAGACCTTCATACACCACAAGGCCAAGTCCATCGCATCTGACTGTGCCATTTGTGCACTATGCCAAGGGCACTGAGTAGGGACCAAGTTCCAGTCCACACAACATTAACCAAGCCATGCACCTATGTGCCTATGACTGCCCAAAGGAAACGTCTTTTCCTAATTTGCACCAAGGTGCCACAGAGATATTCCACCTCAGTACTGAAGAAGGGATTCCACAATTTGGCTTTCTGTTTCCTCCGTGACTTAATCTCTTTATTCACTCTATGCCAGTGACACTGGCCTCCTAGGTGTTCCTCTAATATGCCAGACAGTCTCCCTCCTCGGGCCTTTGCATTTGCTATCCCCTTTACTTAACAGGTCTTCTCCCAGATATCCAGCTAGCTCTCATTTCCTTACCTCTCTCAGTTCTTGACATAATGTCACTTTATCACTAAGGATTTCTCTGATCATCATATTTAATGTTGTAATCAATCCTCCTCCTCACCCTTTCTTGCTCTTAATATTTCTCCGTAACATTTACCTCCTTCTAATCCGTGATACAGTTTACTTATTTAGTTCAATATCCGTCTCACTAGAATAGAAGCTCCGTGAGGGCAGAGACCGATGTCTATTTCATCCACTGCTACATTTTCCACTGGCTCAAATGATGCCCAGTATGTAGCATTCAGTAAATATTCATTGAAAGAATAAATGAATAAACACATAAAGAAATAAGCATTAGATGACAATAACTATGGAAAGCCCTGTAGCCATAATTTTGAAAGTAAAAGAATACAATTATTTCAGAGAATTGGGAAGGAAAAGAAACAAACATATATTTAAGACCTCCAATATGTCACTCATCATTTTAGATGTTAATCCCCAAAATTATCACCTCCATTTTTAGGTAAGCAAATTCAGAAAGGTTAAGTTTTTCCCCAAGGTGACAAGGTTGTTGAATGGAAGAGCACATGTATTTTTCCAAGACCTGTCGTGCTTCTTCACCTTTTATTTAACAATGATTTCTTGAATCATTACTATTTACCAAGCACTGTTGTAGGCAACTAAGATGTAAGATGTGTAAGTGAAAACACAAAACAAAACAAGACAAAAAAATGCTGCTTTGGGGAGTTTATATTCCAGTAGACAGACAAAAGCGATTAACATAATAAAGAAGTTATAGTATATAAATATTAGAGCATATAAATTGTATAGGATATCAAAGAGTAATAAGTGTTACAGGAAAAAGAAAAAGTACAGGTAAAGAACACTGGCAATGCTAGATAGGATGAGCTAGATAGGATGAAAGGATGATTTGCTTTAAATAGGGTAGACCAGGTCTCACTGTGTAGGTCACAATTAAGCAAAGACTTGGAGGTAAAGTATATCCATGTAAATATTTGCAGGAAAAACATTCCAAAAGGCAAGAAGCAGTACAACAGTCCTGAGGTGGAAGTAACTGGCATATACGAAAATAACAATGAGGTTAGTGTGGCTGTCATGAAGAGAACAAGGGAGAGAAGAGTAGAAGCTGAGGTTAGAGAAGCAAAAGGGGAGGGATGCAAAGTGTAGGGTATGGATCATGTAGGCACTCATAGGCCATTATAAGAACTAGGTTTTTACTTTGTGTGAAATGGCGAGCCATTGCAAGGCTTTGAGCAGAGAAACAACACAATTGGATTTCACTTTTGAAACACAGGTCAGGGGCACCTGCGTGGCTCAGTTGGTTAAGCGTCTGCCTTTAGCTCAGTTCATGTTCCCAGGTCCTGGGATAGAGCCCCACATCCGGGCTCCCTGCTCAGCAGGAAGTCTGCTTCTTCCTCTCCCCATGCTCCTCCCCCCTGCTCGTTCTCTCTCTCTCTTTCAAATAAATAAATAAAATCTTAAAAAAAAAAAAAGGAAGAAACACAGGTCAAGGAGTAAATCACACACAATGCTCGAAAACTTTCTGATGGCAAGTACTTTGCGTTAAAATTCTCTCATAATCTGCCTTGGAATCTAACATATCTCTACACAAATATTAAATAGTACTCATTATAGAAAGAGCACACAACAGAAAGTCTCTTGAAACACTAGTGATCTATCACCAAAAGGTACCCAAAGACAGACGGATATTAGGGACTGAAAGCACTGATTTCTCATGGCCTTCACTCACCAACTAATATGCACAGATATCAGCAGCTAAAACAATGATCTCAAAAGGTCTTTCCATATTCCCCTTGTCTCCATCCTCCATCAGTCATTACCTCTATTTTCTCCTTCCATTCAAAGTCAAACTTCTTGAAAAAGGTACTACCTCCCTTTCCCTTTCTCCATTCACATTCTGACCAACTCTAATCTTTCACCATTATTTCCCTGCAATTACTCTTAAGGGTTACTAATAACCACCTTATTCAAAAATCTAGTGGCTACTATTTTAGGATTCACCTAACTCAACCTCTGCAGCATTCAACGCAGTTCTTTTTGGGAACAATCTTATTTCTGGTGCCTACTTTTCCTTCACCTCTCTGGCTGTGCTTTCTCTCCTCAGAGTTTCTTAGCTTACCAGATCTGTTCCTGTCTCTACACCAGGAGTTGGCAAACTATAGCTTATAGCTGTTTCTTGGCCTGCTGCCTGTTTTGGAATAAAGCTTATCAGAATTCAGACACATTTTAGCAATGTCTTGATAATGGCTGCTTTCATGCTACAGTGGACAGAGCTGAGCAGGTATGACAAACTGTATGATTCACAAAGCCTAAATATTTACTCTCTGGACCTTTACAGAAAGTTTGCTGACCCAGCTCTAAACCTTCTCCCTAAGTAATCTCACCCATTTTAAATACATGGTAGCAATTCCAAAATTTATTTATCTTCAACCTCATGTCTCCCCTCTTCTACCCAACTACTTATTTAATGTATCTATTTCAATGTTCCATAAGAAAATCAATACAAACATGCTGAAAAATAAACTTTTTATTTCACTCTGAAAACGAGTCTTCCTCTCTAGTCTTCTATCTCCTATCAACTATTCAAACCAAAAATCTAAGTCATCCTTGCTCTCTCTCTCCTCTTCTTCCTCACATCCAACCTATTCACAAGTTCTGTTCACTCTAGCTTCAAAACATACCTTTAATCCACGGCTTCTCTCCATCACCACTGCCACCATCCCATCACCAATGCCAATATCCCAAGCAAATCTACCTGATTACCACACCAGTCTAATTGACTTCCCTGCTACAACATCTTTTTCTCTTCAAATACCGTACACACAGACAGCAATCAGATCATGTGATACCTTAATATTCACAGCAACCTTACATGGTAGTTAGTATTATTCCCATTTACAAATGAGAAATTTAAGGCTTAAAAAATTTGTGCCTTGGGGCACCTGGGTGGCTGAGTGGGTTAAGCGTCTGCCTTCAGCTCAGGTCATGATCTCAGGGTCCTGGGATCGAGTCCTGCCTCAGGCTCCCACTCAGCGGGGAATCTGCTTCTCTCTCTCTCTCTGCCCGGCCCCCACACCCCACACATAAAAAAAAATTTGTGACTTGCTTTAGTAAAACACAAAACTAATATGTGGCAAAGACTCCATATCATTAAACTATAAACTTACAGTCTTTTTCACAACTGAAGGCTTGTGTCAGAACACAATGAATCCTTTCCTGTGTGACTTCTCATACTTTCAGGCACAGAATAATTTCAATAGTTAATTGAATAGTTAATAGTTATTTTATATCATATTATTATTTGTTAGATTATTTACTATAATTATATGTTATACTTAAATGTTTATATATTTATATATGATATATAATATATAATTTATATGTAATATTTTCTATATTACATATTATGCATATGTTATATATTACTAATTGAATAATTAAGTTAATCTGATATCCTATATCAGATTTGTTACCATTTACCCTAGTGAACCATATCCTACAATTCTCTGCCATGAATTTACTCTTTCCAATTGAATTCTCTATTTCTTTATCATATCTACCAATTAGTTCTTGCTTATCCATCAAGACATGGGCCTTCACATATACTTGAGTCATAAACCAGGTTACCCCAAGCCAACAGTGTCTGTTACACACTGTGTTTTGCTCTTATTAGCACAGTGTGTGTGTGGTTATGTGTGTTTAATATGTAATATGTATTGCTAATATTTAAATATCAGAAGATATTGCGGCCAAAAAAAAAAAATCTGGATTCATGACTGCATGAGTAGATCTGGTAACATCAACTGGAATTAAGTAGCGACCACCCACTACGTTCAGAGCATGTGCTCTCTAGTTCCCCATATATTTACAACTGTTTCATACTAGGCTAAATTTACTCATATGCATTTTCCACTTGGCCTCTTATACACTTAAATTTTTTACCTTTAGTCTATTCTATGAACTTCAAAGGACAAGGAAGTTGTATTTTGAAGATTTTCTTTGCTGTACTGTTTTTACTGCTCTTCTTTTATAAAAATGAATAAATATAAATTATGTAGAGTAATCCATGTTTGACTGCCTTTCTCAATGAAGCTATGCAATTGTGCATTAAATATTTAATGCTCAAAAGACTTAATTTTTTTATTATATCAATTTTTCCATAATAGCAACTAGCTATCATCAAATAGTAAGTTACAAAAACTTGCATTTTTCCATCTTTAGTCTTTCTCTTTTGTTAAACAAACGATCAACTCTGGACTTCGACAACTTTTTACTCTAGAAAGAATATGAATTACACAGTGTTTTCAAAATCCTGTTTTCTCCTTGAATTCTACTTTGCTTTGGGGTGGGGAATGCAGCTTACCACTACAAGTCCTGTTGTCAGCATTAAGAGAGTAGTGGGCAGGGCATCCACAAACAAAACCTCCAACTGGTACAGCCAAGCAGAGGTGGGAGCAGTGCCCATTGCTGGAAGCACACTCATTCCACCCTGCTTGTCGAGAAGAGTGAAAGACGAGGATGTCCATCACATAATCCAAATGGCCCTGAATGATGGTGCGGTTTTGGCCACTGGTTTTGTTGGCACGTTCAATGCTGCGTCGGCTCCAGTCTGTCCAGTAGATGTAATCTTGGTACTGAGTTAAGCCAAAAGGATGAGGCAAGTCATCTGCTATAACTTCACGGTTGAGTCCTATTTTCAGAAAGGCAGCAGACAGGGCAGAAGCAGAGGTATGAAACATGTGAGAGTACAAGTCTTATTGGCCAAAAGAAAAAAAAATTGTAACATATAAAATATTACATTTGTAAGCAATTTAAAATAGAACAATTTGGTTAAAAGCAATTTTAAAACCAGACCAGTCCTCTGAAATCAATCCATCTGCAGTCTGACCCCATGCCTCAAACTTATATTCTTGCTATAAATCACTGAGTTTGTTTTAAACTCCTACAAATGGTCTATTTTGACTGCAGTCTTATTTTCTCTCCATAAGGAGAAACGACTGTGAGAGTTGAACTTTTCTTCCTTCAATAAAAAGATGGAAATGAATATACTGTATTTTACTAGTACAAAAAGTCACTTCAGGAATATCTAGGGAGTTATAAATTCCATTATAAGCCCAACAATAATGAAATTTCCACAAAATAAAGAGACGTGAATCCAAGTACCTGGCCCACTATTAATAATAATAAACAGGATACAATGCCAGACAGAGGAAGAATCTAGACATTCATATGAAGTTCTATTCATAGTACCTAACCAATGGTAAATAGCAGCCACAGATTTCTGCATAGAAAGAATAACATACTATCTGTCTGAATAAAAAGAAATACAGCTTACCAAGCATATTTGAAGATTCTATTAAGTTGGTATCCAGGTCTGTCCAATAAAGCCTCCTTTTAGCATAATCAATAGTTAGGCCATTTGCCCGCCCCACATTTGGAACTAATGTAGTACGTTCACTTCCATCCATGGCAGCTCGGTCTATCTTAGGTTTTCCACCCCATTCAGTCCAATACATAAATCTAAATTCAAAACAATAGATATTTAACATTTCACTTTTGGTTATTTGGGAGAAAGGGCCATATTCATGTATATTTAATATTTCACTTTTGGTTATTTGGGAGAAAGGGCCATATTCATGTAACTAAACAAAGAAAATACACTTTAAAACAAAGAATTTGACAAAACAAAATCATTGTTATAATTTTTTCAATTACTTTGGTATCCTCAACTAAATATTTTTTCTCATATCCTAAAAAGGAAGTGAGTCAGCTTTCTTTAGTCTTTCCAATGAATTTGTTCCATCCAAAACCCAGAAACTGGAAATAAACCAATGATTTCCTTACTGCTGCTCTTGCATTTATAAAACTAATATTCAAGAAGATACCAAAAAATTAAAGCTGTCTCAGAATCCGATTCACTTCTGAATCAAACATTTTTACATCTTTTTATATATTTCTGAACACAAGTAATTTGAGTTTTTAAATTTTTAGACTTATTTTTCGACTTATATAATCAACTCTCCCCAAAAACAAGCTGTAGTAGTACATCAAAGGTAAAAATTAATAGCCTTTAAATGAAGTTAAAAAGCGAAGTTTGAAATGTATTTGGTCACACAGTGCAAGGGAACATAATATATGTAAAGAGCGAGGAATCACGCTTTATCGTGTCAGCTGGGCAGTGACACTACTACTATAATCCCTGTGAAATTTTAGAATACTCTCTTGCTTTTGTTTTATTTTTTCAAGTTTTTCACATTGACCTTAGAGCACCCCACAGTATAGGCTTTGTACAGATGTAAAGAGGCTAAAGCAATAAAAGAAATGTGAATGATCTAATTTCTTCAACTCAGTCACATGGCAGAGCAAGAACTAGAACCTAATCCTTAGCTAAATGCCTTTTCAAGTAAACTAGTGGGGTGCTAGTTCTGAGACATTCTTAGTACTGGGACTAGGAAAGCACTCCACATGCCACCTCTCATCAAATACCTGAGGACAGACACTCCTCAGCCCATCAGCTGATGGCTGACTTGACAGCAACGCATGAACATGCTCTTCTGAAAATTAAAGTTAGTCCTGGGCTTTGTTTGTATTTGCACTTGTCAGCTGACAGGCACATGCACACAAGAAGCAAGGAGAAACGACTGTGAGAGAAATGTCACGGTTGCCAGCAGCCACATAAACTAGCATCCTTAGTCCCAGCTATTAAATTTGTCTGTCTGGTAACTAATGCTTAGAGTAAAGATCACCATAATCCAACCACAACATGTCAGCACAGAAAACTTTCTTTGCTATGGCCTTCTAACAAGATGGTAACTAGCCAATAATGCAATTAATGTGATTTCAAGGAAACTATTTTTAATTACATATATGGTAAGTATGCTTATATGTTCACACTGTTAACTTCTGCTTTTAAAAGTGGAATTACTGGGGGGCGCCTGGGTGGCTCAGTTGTTAAGCATCTGCCTTCGGCTCAGGTCATGATCCCAGGATCCTGGGATCGAGCCCCGCTTTCGGCTCCATGCTCCGCGGGAGGCCTGCTTCTCCCTCTCCCACTCTCCCTGCTTGTGTTCCCTCTCTCGCTGTGTCCCTCTCCGTCAAATAAATAAATAAGATATTTAAAAAAATAAAATAAAATAAAAGTGGAATTACTGGGACACCTGGTTGGCTCCGTCGGTCAAGCGTCTGCCTTCGGCTCAGGTCATGATCCCAGGTCCCCACATGAGGCTCCTTGCTCAGCAGGAAGCCTGCTTCTCCCTCTGCCTGCCGCTCCCCCTGCTTGTGCGCTCTCTCTCACAAATAAATAAATAAAACCTTTTAAAAAATAAATAAATAAAAGTGGAATTATTCTTCAAATTCCAGATTTCTTAGCTGTTGGCTTTTTAAAACTTGCTAATTCATGTAAGAGGATCACCTTTCCTTGAAAAACATAACATGTTATAAATAAACAACTTACTGTTTATTGAAAAGTTTACTATTTAATATCAAAGTTCTCTAAGCTTATAACAGTGATCAAACTAATTGTCCATTTTGAATTAATGACTATTCTAAAATGGAGCTTTTTAAAATGCAACTATTTCTTAGCACATGGCATTATTTCAGTGGGTTTTGGAATGTGGTTTAACTTGAGAGTTAAATCAAGCAAATGCAAACTTGATACCTTTAAAAAGGCGTTTATTAGCATATAAGTATGATTGGTAATATTTAAATACTAATCCATTTCACTAGTCTTTCTCTACCTAATGTTAATAATGACAAGAGCAAAATTTAGCGAATTTACTCTAAATCAGTGAAATCTCAACTAATGGGTTTTAAAGATTTTGAGAGAGAGAGAGAGAGAGTGCAAGCACAAGTGCAAGCAGTGGGAGAGGGAGAGAGAGAATCTCAAGCAGACTCCATGCTGAGTACAGAGCCCAAAGTGGGGCTCGATCTAATGACCCTGAGATTACGACCTGAGCCGAAATCAAGAGTCGGATGCTTAAACACTGAGCCGCCCAGGCACCCCTCAACTAAAGGGTTTTAAAATAAAGCCTACCTATGGTTTAGTTAACAGATTCCTAATCAGCACTACTTAAGATATCAAAAATACAATCCATAATTAGGTTATGTGCAACACAGTTGCAAAGAACGCATACATAAAAGTTGTTTACCCTTCAGCAGGGTCCAATGCAAGAGCTCTGGGACTATCTAAGTCTTTCCACACCAAAACCTGTCGGTGCTGCCCATCCAACTTTGACACTTCAATTCGATTCGTTCCTGTGTCTGCCCAGTACAAATTCTTCCCAAGCCAGTCTACTGCCATGCCTTCTGGATAATCTAAGCCGAATTCTACCACGTGTTCCAGCGCACTGCCATTCATAAAGGCTCTGCTGATGGTCTGCAAAAATAAGATTAACAACAAAAACACATGGCTTAAGTACAAAACACTATCCAGAAAGAATGTTTGTTTTGGTTTTTGTTGGGTGGGAGGATCCAGAAGAGCCAGGGCATAGTTTCTTAATACAAGTCACATATTTACAAGCACAGAAAAAACCTAATGTCAATCTCTAATAAATGCAACTGTGCCCTTAAGTTTTATTATCAAGCCAGGGAGACATTTTTATAATTCTTAAGGACAAAAAACTTATTCTAGTAAGACAGTAGAATGACCTTGCTTTTAAAATCTATTAATAATCTATTAGTAATCAAGTGAAAAACATGACCAGAATGCTGTAGACTCTTAACTGGTAGTCAGCTTCCTGAAGGTTCTTGAGAGTATGGCATACTCTCAATGTGTCAATCTGGAAAGATCTCAACAACCTTATACATTATAAAATGTATATAACCATTATCACATTATTACCACTGTAATTCTGAGTCCCCCAAAATTTAAAATCATAATTCAAGCTATTAATAATAGCTGCTACTTCTTGGCAAGCACTACCTTAAGTCCTTTGTACACATATATTTCCTCAAAATATCCCTACAAGATAGGCATTATCTCTATTTTCAAGATGAGGAAATTTAGAAGGCCATACAATACAAGCCAAAATACATTTACTTACTTTATTCATTCACTCAATTAATAGATTTTACTGAACATCTTTAGAAAATTCAACTCTGGCTCCAATACTCCATGATTTTTGCCTATCAGACAAATTTTACACAAGTTATCTGAAATAAGCCCAGAGCTATCTAGAAGAAGGAAAGATGATTCTCCAGATTTTCTGGTCAGGAGCTCCTCCTTGTTATTGACTCAGTATGCTTATCAATATTTATTTTAAGAAAAAGAAAATAAAGGTATACTCTAACTCTGGAGTTTTCTACCTCAGCCAGACTACAAAATTTTGTTTAAAATAAATTAAGAGTCAAGCTTCTATAAGCCATTTATATAACTGCTTACTCTTTACTTGTAGAAAATGTCACTCATTATCCTCATATGGAACAAAGCAGAGGAAGTTTATGTCTTGCAGATTTAGAACACTCAAGCAAAGTATCTTATATTTTTAAAAAAGCACTTAATTAAATACTGAATGGACCTTCCCCTTGACTTCCTTTAAAAAGTTATGGGCTTTTGTTGAATTCTGCTTACTAAGCAATGAGAGAGAGTGATCATAGTATGAAGACTCAGACATTTTAAAGCTCTCCCTTCTAGTCTTCAGTTGTAACATTCCAATTCTTTTGGCTAACCTTGAGTGATATATCCGTCCAGTAAATGCGGTTGTCTGTTACATCAAAATCCAAAGCAGAAGCTTCTTTGACACCAGTGAGAGGAATGGCCACATTATTATTGTTAGTTTCCAAAGAAATTCGCCGGATATCTGCTCTCCGTGAAAACAAAAGGAAAGCCTCTGGGACAATGCAGGTCTTCATGTCACTGATGAGTTCAAAGCCTATGGGGCAGGCACAGCGGAGGCCCTGAGGCCTATAGAGGCAAAGATGACTACATCCCCCATTTTCCTCAGCGCAGGGGTTGGAACCTAAAAGGTGTATTAATTATAAAAGGGCACAGAAGGACAAACACATCGACACAATCAACATATTTTCACTTGAAAATGACTAGGCATGTGGTATATCTGCTCCCAACTATACTATCAATTCTAATCTCACATAAATAACCACTATGAAGATTAATAGGGAATAAAAAGCCAGGCGCAGTGGTGCAGGCCTGTAGTCCCACCTACTCGGGAAGTTGAGGCAGGAGGAACACTTGAGCCCAGGAGTTCTGAGTTGCAGTGCATCCACTATGTTAGTCGGCTGTCCACAAGAAGTTAGCATCAATATGGTGACCTCCTGGGATGCCACCAGACTGCCTAAGGACTGATGCAAGGGCCCAGGTCAGAAATGGGCCTATGCATTACATTGAATACTAAGCCTACATTTAAAAGGCCTACTCCTGGTTAAAAAAGAATTAACAGATGATTTCTATATTCCCATAAAACATCAACAATTTACAGTGCTGCTGTACAAGCCACTATCTCTGTATTTTTCTCATTCTTGGTTTCCATCTCTGAAGGAATTTGGGAATTACTTACCAATGATTCGATGAACGTTTGTGGCCTTTAGGCCCATGAGGTCAGGAAGTTGATCTATGATGATTTCCCTCTCTGCACTTCGTTTGTGTACTCTTTCAATGCTACGCCTCTGCCAGTCAGTCCAGTAAACATAGTCACCCAACAAAGTAAACCCAAATATGTGAGGAATTTTGTCTTCCACTAGTACTCGTCTCCCAGTGCCATCAGTATTCATAACCTTCAAGTTTAAGTTTAAAGACAAGAGGTAAAGATGTGTACTTATTCTTCAAATGCATATAAAAATAACAAATCCAACTGCCTTTGTATCAACACTGAAAAGTGTCATCTTGGTTATTCCTACTACAAAGCTTTCTTTCACAAAAGGACAACATGCTAATTTAACAAGAATGATTTCAAATACTTAGTATATAAGCTCATATTTTATCTCTATTTCTCCAATCTCTTACTACCCTTCCTTCTAAAAATTCTGGCAATATTAGCTTAGTATGTATCTCTTCTATTAAGTGACTACATAAAAAATTAAAACTACAGTATCATTTTTGTACATTTGCTTTTATTATAACATACCTTTGTACACATTATTTTATTACATATTTTGTTTTATAACATATTTTATTATTCCTGAGAGTTTTGTCTTTTTTACACTGGAGGAAACTGAAATTCATATAAGATCACACAGCTTGGAAACATAGTTATCTTTTTTAGGACTCCTTCCACTTACTATACTGCTTATTTCATTGTTTTCATTTAAAATTTTTTTGAAAGCCCACAGATAAAAGGGCTCTCAATACATCTCTCAGTCTCCTATGATTATAACTGTAAATGTATCTGGGGTTTATAACACTCTCTGCAAGTAAGTTCCAAGTAACTAGGATGTACCTACGCTTTCCAACTATGTAGCAACATTATTAAATTCATTC
This sequence comes from Callorhinus ursinus, assembly GCF_003265705.2. Taxonomy (NCBI): domain Eukaryota; kingdom Metazoa; phylum Chordata; class Mammalia; order Carnivora; family Otariidae; genus Callorhinus; species Callorhinus ursinus. The sequence goes on along the minus strand of NW_027397089.1, from coordinate 20,943,845 downwards.
TGACACTCTCATTATAAAGGTCAGCAATTTCCCTGGAAGTGGCAAAGGCTTTTCTGTCCCTGACATTCCTGCAACATGCACTAATCTTCTGTTCTAAAAGATGGAGTAAGTCTTCTAAAGCACCAACACAAGTCACCAACTGAGACCATTTCTACCATTAAAGTGGCCTGTGTGCCAGGCAAAGTGGCTTTCAGAAATGTTATTCTGGTAATAAAAACAAGTACATGCAAACAATGTCTTCCCCACATCCTCCTAAAAAACAGTATCACAATCTTTTATGCAAGTATGAATTTTTTTATCCATAAAATTAGTAGGAAATAGTCTACGTAAGTCAATACTGTGAGTGCCTAAATGGAATGACAACCAGATGTTATCTTTATCTCTCCTCTCTAAAATTTTAAAATTCTTGCTGACCTTCCAAGAACAGCCAAACCTTGAAAACAAAGTACTTAAAAATTGAGTGAGGAAAACTGTGCTATATCCCTGTATTTTCACTTGCATATATCAATAAATATTTCAGTTATATCTGATAGAAGAGATTATATTAACTGAATGTTTATCTGTTCATATCAGATACAACAGGACTTCCATTAAGCCAGCTATATAATCTGTATTTAAAAGAATTAATAAACACTCTTCCAATTCCTATATTAAATACTGTTTAAAGTTAATAATTTCTCAATTTGAAACATGAGTCTAGATTTTTTACATTCATATCTTCTTACAACAGATCATTCCTGGACATACTTTATGTCTATGTTATATCTTAAAATTACTTTGGTATTTAAGAGTAAAAGTACCAAGCAGAGAAAAAGGGTCAATAATTTGTTTACATATCTAACTAGAATGTGACTTCTAGAATAGCAGGAACCTAATTCATCCATTTATGTGCTGACCACTTCTACTATTAGTTTGACAAAGAACTCAACAAATATTTGTTAAATAATTTTTAAAAGGAGATGATTTCCTTAGACACTCAGGAAACCTCCCTAAAAATGGAAATGAAAATTTATGTAACAGTTCTTATCCTTAGATTCTACAGCTTAGCCATTTGAATGAATGAACGGTATTCTTGCCCAAATTTTAAATCCATGTTAAAAAAAACAAACAAAACAAAAAACCACAGTACTCCTTATTTTTGGAGAATGAATACATTTCTGATCCCTCCTAAAAGCAAAGCTCCAAGAAAGAATTTCTGGCCCCATTGTATTACTGCCTGGAAACTGTGATCAGAGTGAAAATCTTTCCTTTATTAGACATACAACAGAAACACCTTTACTTTAGTAGGGAAAGTTTAGTTTTCAAAACTCTGTATTTTTACCCGCATCCTAATACAAAGATTATTTCTTGACCTCCAGCCTCTTCCTCTAACCCCCTTATAAGAACTTCCTCTCAGTACTACTTCCTTCCTTCCCAGGATCTTCAGTATCTCCCTCTCCATAGGGTCCTTTTTTCTGCCTTTATCATAATACAATTTCTCCCAACTTAGACACAGTTTAAAAGTAGAATGATTCTGTTTTTACCGCCATACTCTTTGAATGTGATCTGTAACAGCTGCCTCCACCTCTTATCACCACTCATTCCCTTAACTCTCTACCACTGACTTCCAATCTATGAGTCAGAGGAAATAAATCGACTGAAAATGGTCAATGATACTTCCTTGTTTTTCTCAGTTCTTGCGCTCTTTTGATTTTTTTTTTTTTTTAAACATTCGATACTCTTAACCACCATCCAAATGCACTGGATTTTCATGGTACCGGGTGACCTTATCTCTTTATCTATAGCGAGGATAGCTTTTTATCTCATTTTACTGGTTCCCCTTCCCTCTTCAAATCTGGTTGGATATTTTCCAAGGCTTCCTGAGTTCTTCTTTGCAAACCACCCTTTAAAGCCTATCAAATCAGGGTGCCTGAGTAGCTCAGTCGGTTACGTGTCTGCCTTCGGCTCGGGTCATGATCCAGGGGTCTTGGGATCGAGCACTACGTTGGGCTTCCAGCTCAGCGGGGAGCCTACTTCTTCTCCTTCCTGCTCTGTCTCTCTCTGATTAAAAAAATAAAGCCTATCAAATTTTATAGCTTCTACTATTATCTTATGTAAAAAAAAAATATGTAAAGTTCTAATCTAAGGTCTCATTAGTTTCTACTGCAGTTATTTCCAACTGCATCTCCTGGAAAATGTACTGCTACCTTATCTAAAATATCATATACTTAACAGTGAACTTCTGTTCTCTATTAGGGGGAGTTCATCCCATCAGAGAGTGTCTAACACACAGTGCTAAGTATTATGCATTGTAACACTCTAAAATACTACTTTCTTACAAGCTTATGATATATTAAAACATGTCTGACTTGATTTTATTCCTAGTTTAGTATTATCTTAAACAATTATTCTGCATTATCTTACATTTAATAAATTAACGCCAGTTTTGCTGTACTATGCCCAAATACTGGCCTTCCTATTAAAATTTACTTGCTGATCTAAAGGCTACGCTAAATGCCTAATATTGAACTTCTTTGTAAAAATAGAATTTAAATTTTTCCCCCAAAAACGTCATAGGATCAACCAACTCTCCTTTCAGTTGTTTCAGCCTGCAACGTTTCTGTTTGTTCATTTTGATAAATGAACAACTTAAAAGATGGCAGCTTAAGTATGAATTTGGATAATGGGCAAAGAATGAAACTGAAACTCACAGTGAGAAAAATAACAAAAGCACAATTCCAAAAGATCCTTTTAGTTTACACAATTGAGCATCTTCTATTTAGCGGTTACTCTCTCTGTTTCTACTCTCTACAAATCTCTAATCATAAGCAAACAATGTTTTGGCACAACCAGACAGTCTAAGATTTCAAATATAAGCTCTATCATTCACTAGGTACCCTTAGGCAATTTCTCACAAGTAAAACAGGAAGAGAAGTTATATCACTGAATTATTTAAGGATTAAAGAAAATAATATTAAATATATAGAATAGTATTGGATATGTAGATGCTCAGCAAATGTTAGTTCTTGCCCTTTAAAATTATTTTAATAAAATGCTTTAGTCCCTTAAGGTAATATAGCTATGTTTAAATGGCTGTAATGTATAAATTTATTAAAATGTAGTATTTCAAAATAAAAACGGATACATTAATATAAAAGAATATGTGGAAATAAAACACCAAAACAACCACACACTGTTAAACTGAAGTATAAAAACAATACAGACCCTTTCTATGTCCTGGCAACTAGTGGAAAATTACAGGGCTGCAGCCTTATTCCCATTCCCAACCCCCAATCGTATTGTTTGGCTTATGCTACTTAGATGTACGTTAACTAAAACAGTAAATAAAAAGAAGCAAACAATTTGGTAATTAGATCACATATACTTTTGCTGCTGTACCAGATCCTCACTCCACTCCCCCAGTCCAAAATCAAGCACTGACAAACATATCTAATGAATGCAAATCATCATGAAAGACATCATGATGAATGCTCAGAAGTTTATAAGAGGGCCTCTTCTAGCAAAGGGATTACAATTTAGTTGAGGTAAACTATATTTACATTAAAATCATACACATATACCCCTCTCCGGCCTGTAGCTTATCAGGAAAAAGTGTAGGAAATAGTAGGAGCTCAAATCATCTTGAAGAATTAGAAGAATTGTGACAAAGAGAAAGAAAAAAGGATTTTCCAGAATATAAAAGAAATAACACATGTTAAGATATAGTCAAAGATGCCTTGTGTGACTGACTTTGAAAGAAAGGCGTTGAGGCAGAAAGAAGACAAAAGGGACTCAAAGGAGACAACATTAGGCAGATACCATCCTACGGCAGGTATGAAATTCCAGGATGAGAACTATAAAAAACAAGATACTTCTGAGAGCACTTAAAGGAGGGTGACATGACAAAATTCTATTTCAGGAAGACCTCATTTACCTCTGTCACTGTGTTCTGATCGTGCTAATAATAAACATCTTCAATACAGAATTATGGTTAATAAAATATTTTCATTTACTGTGGGATGGTAACGGAAGTCCAAAATCTCTTATCTGAAAGCCTTAAGGCCAGCCATATTTCCGAACTCAGATTTTTAATGGTATTTAGAAAGGTGAATACAATGCACATAGCATATCACCTCTGCCTGGGTCCAGGACAGCACTTGTTGCCAAACATGTTAATATTTTGTGCAGCAAAACATATACATATTCCCATAAAGGGGGATAAATGAAGAGTCCAGATAGTCTTATGTTGCTTCAGGTCAGGTTTTCCACCAAATGAATTAGCAGAAATAACTTGGTTTTGAGAGCTTTTTCATTTTAGAATTACACATACAGGATTATAGATTAGAAACGCTTTGGTCTAGGCCCTTGTCAAAACCGGTGTTTGGATCAGTGTTAATGCTACTCTAAGTGCAAGCCAGGGTCTCAGGAAGAAGAAAAAAGAGCAAAGGACATATTAAAAATAAAAGGTTTTTAGCAACATCTGTCGAACAACAACAAATGGTAATAAAGATCTTACAAAGATCTTTAGATTAGCACAGTGGCCAGGAACTCAAATACAGTTCCCTAAAAGCCACTACTGAGGATTTTGTAGCTTTACCTACTAGAGCATTAGTCCCTTTTAGCTAATCCTTCTTCTTTCACTTTAAAAGCAAAAACCAGAAGTCCTCCCCCCGCCCCCCGTGGGAGTGGGTAAATAAAGTGCACATTAAGGCTAGATATATCACATGTACTTCCAATTAAACAATGTAATTAAGATGTGCTAAAGATTTTTTAATGTAATTTTATAAGCACACTGTTTCCCTTAATTCCCTATCTTCCTGTTTTTGTCTGTTGTAGTTTTTACAGCAGGGTCAAGTCTAGAACAATGCTGCCCAAGAGAAATATTTAAGCCCCAAATGTGTCACGTGTGTAATTTTAAATTTTCTAGTAGCCAGATTTTGAAAAGGAAAAAGGAACACGTAAAATTAATTTTAATACTGTATATACTGTATTTTATCTAATCCAATATAACCAAAATATTTTTATTTCAACATGCAATCAATACTTAAAAATTTATTGAGACTTTTATGTTTGTTTTCATACTAGGCCTTCTTAGTATGTATTTTACATTTCAAGCATCTCTAGTTAGAGTAGCCACTTTGAGTGCTCCACAGCTATGTGTGGTCACTGGCTACATAATGGACTGTGTAGGATTAGAATTTCATGGCGGTGACTATACAGCCTACAACAAAATTAACGTACTCCTTTAGATTACATCTCTGTCCCCTCTCACACCTGCTGTGACAAGGCTGCCCTCTATACCCTTCAGGCTCAGTAAAGCCACAAAAACAATTAAGTGTCTTCCATTTGGTCTTTCCTCCCTCTTCAGCTATACTATACTTAATTCTAATATGGGTTAAAATTATTTTTAAAAAATTATTTCCGATGGGAAAAAATTAATAATGCTTTTTTTCAGTCTTTATCACATTTGAAAGTTTAAATTTCAACACTAGCTGAGACTTATAAGAACAAGGACAAAGGCTTGATTCTTTCATTTCTTTTAGGTTATCCCAACATTACAACCACAGTTATATTAATAGATAATCCATACCTGCCATCTCCTTGGCTCTCCCACTAAGAGAATATTCTAGATTGACCATGTACTAATAATAATGGTTAAAGCTGATGGTTCGTGAGAATCTTTATTCTGCTTTACTGTATGTCTGAAATTTTTCATAATTAAAAAAAAGGGGGGAGGAAAGATAAGGTGCAAGTCCAAGGGCACCTGAATAATAATAATAATAGCTGTCATTAACAAATGCTGTTATCATTTTTGTTGTTATGATGTGGAAAGCAATTATAACAATCCTCTGAAGAGATTAAGGGATCAACAACTTAAAAAATCTGATTGTGAGACTTTACATCTAAGGAACCATATAAATCCCTTTATACAGAGTCCAGTGATTCCTTTCTGAACTCTTATTTCCTCCCATTACTTTTGTAGTGGTGACACTTCTATTAGAAAATGGCTTTTTCCCTAAATATTTCTTTTACCAGCCACACAATCTCTACTGGGCAGAAGCAACACAGTGAAAAAGAACATGCTGCTTTGTCTCAAAGAAAAGCACTATTACATCTCTCATACCCAACAAGTAACAGTTTTGGACAGGTTACTAGGTTTGTAAATATGGTTTTAAGCCCCTTATGTTTAAAATAACAACACAAATCCTGGTTAAAGCTTGCTTGTACATTCTGAACCCAGAACAAATGAACCATTTTAAGTGATTCCAAAAGATTACCCTTATGCTTTAAAAGTTGAGCCAACACTAATTAAATCTTCTGGCAGCTTTTGAGGGTGTGCTTCGCTGTATTACCTCAGAGTGGTTTAATTAGTTAAACTGAAATTGGGCTTCTGTCACTTCTAAAATCTACCTCCAAATCTGAACCAGAGTCTCCAGTGGTTTCAACTGCTTCAACCACATTGTGGTAGGGATTTAACTATTCTGAGGCATTCCCAAATATTACAAACCACACTGAGAATATAGGCTACAACAGGAAACAGATGTGGGTTAACCAGAATATCTCCACAGAAAGGAGGTAATAGCAAACCTTCTATAGATATCACATTTGGTTTTTTGAGCAGTTTCATCAGCTTATTAAATGTCAAGACAGGATTACCCATGAAATTTAGGTATGCAGCCAGGCTACTACTAAAGTTGTTGCTATGCAACTTCACTTGACTAGACACATTCCAGAAAGAGATGACAACAGGACAACCAGGCACCTATCATAAAATGAGCTAGAGTGGGAATACTATGACATCCAAATTATGCTCACAATGAACCATTCCTCTCTAATGTTCCAGCCAATATCCAAAACAAATAGTGAATTAATATTTATATATAAAGAGACAATAGATCTCATTGGAGGCTGACTGATAATAGGGTATAAAAATATAATTTCACAGAAATGGTAAAATGGAATATACATCCATGGAAAGAACAACTCAATCATGCAGGATCTCACTGGGGTGACAAGTAAAGAGAAACGCTTTGGAACTGGCAGGGGAAGTAAAGAGATACCATGCACCTGTGTAAAAGAGCATAAGGGCAATCACAGTCCTGCATTTACAGCCTTTTAACCTAGTTCAAGTAAATACAAGAGATTTTTAATGTGAAAAGAGAAATATCATAGTTTCATTGGGTAGTTTTATTTTTTCAAGGAGTCATGCTTACAGCATTAAACAACTGCAGTTAACTACTATGCTCTTTTACAGATAGAGCTAAGAATTGCTGTGACCAAAGCTTTCTAAAACCAAAATTACTCAGGAAAACTAGAAAATTAACATATTTTCAGTTCAAGGCATCATAATGATAAATACAACACCACCTTGTTCAATTATACTCAACTGCTTCATGAGACACTTGAGAGTGCCACTGTCCTAGGGCCTTCAAAAAACTCTAATGCAGGAAACATGTTAACAAGGGAAAACTGCTCTCTTCCTTTCTCTTCAAGCACAACTAAAGTAAAGTCTATTTGGAGTCTGAGTAGAAATAATAATCAACACCTTATTATTGAAAGGCAAAGTACTTCAGTACCAGTGAGTATGCCTTATGTTCAGGTATTGGTTTTATTTACTTTCATTTTTTAAAGTTTTTTTTTTTTTTTAAGTAATCTCTCCACCCAATGTGGGGCTCGATCTCACGACCCTGATCCAGCCAGGCAGCCCCCAGATATTGATTTTTAAATACTATTTTTCAGGAGTGCCTGGGTGGCTCATATGGTTGAGCATCTGCCTTTGGTTCAGGTCATGATCTCCAGGTCCTGGGATCAAGCCCCTCATTGGGCTCCCTGCTCAGCGGGGAGTCCGCTTCTCGCTCTCCCTCTGCTTCTCCCCCTCTGCTTGTGCTCTCTCTTTAAGGGATAAATAAAATCTTAAAAAAAAAAAATACTATTCTTCATTAAACAGAACTATGGCTCCTTAGAGTAATAGTTAATTCCAGGGCTAACGCAAGATAAATGTAAGATAAAGCTGAATATATTGTTGTTCCAGAAAGTGCTTTAAAATAATGGAGGTTCCTTGAAATACAGAATCACCACATGATCCAGCAATCCCACTTCTGGGTATATATCTAAAAGAACTGAAAACGGGATCTGAAAGAGATATTTATTTGCACATCCATGTTCACTGCAGCATTATTCATAATAGCCAAAAGGTGGAACCAACCTAAATATCCACTGATGGATGAATGGATAAAGAAAATTCAGCCTTTAAGAAGAGAGTCTTGTTATATGCTACAAAATGGAGGAACTATGAGGATTTCACGCTAAGTGAAATAACCCAGCAACAAAAAGATAATACTGTATGATTCCACTTTAGGTATCTAAAGAAGTCAAAATCTTAGAAACAAAGTAAAATGGTGGTCACCTGGGCAGGGAGAAAAAGGAAGTTGTCTGACAGAATTTCAGTTTTGCAAGATGAAAAAGTCATAGAGATTTTATTGCACAACAACATGCATATAATTAACACTACTCTCTGCTTAAAAATGGTTATGATGGTAGATTTTGTCATGTGTTTTTTTTAACCACAATTAAAAAAAAGAGATGGAGCCTCGTGAAAAGGTCACAGGAATCAAGTTGAATGGGCTACTAATGCCAATTCTGGGACAATTTTTGCAACAATAATAATGGAATATAACCTTATAATATTCTACAATTTTACAGAATAAATACCCATGGTTCCATATTAATATACATATAAAAAACTGAATAGAAGAGAGTGAACAGCTCTTCCTTACAGGAAAATTCCAATTAATAAATATAATAAGCATAATGGAAATCATATCAATGTTAATTTCCTGGTGTTGATAACTGTTCTGTAAGTATGTAAAATGAAACTGGCTGAGAGATCTATTGCAAATTTTTTGTAAGTCTGAAATTATCTCAAATGAATAGTCTAAAAAAAGAGGCAACATAGCACAACACCGAAAGTACTGTATTAGGAATCAGGAAATTGGAATTCATCTTTTTTTTTCCTAAATAGAAAGTTTTATGACCTTAGGCAAATAAAAGAAACAAACTAAGCAAAAAGTGACAAAGAATGCTGAATTTTAGGAAGAGAAACCTAGGGCAGAAGGAACTAATGTTTCTGTGAGCATGATATCTAGAAACCATAGCTAATTTTATGAGAACTAAAACCAGTTTTTTTAATGCAAAAACAGTTTTGAAAACCCATGAAACATTGTTTACTTACTATCTTGAGACTAATGAAATCTATTATGGCATAGGAGGGTTTTTTTCATATTTTAAGAATAACACTGTAGCTAAAACATAAAAGCAATATTACAAATCTCAACCAAATAAAAAAGCCAAGGCATTTAGTCAACCGAAAATCAAAAATAAATGAACAAAAACAAAAAACTCTGAATAGGGGTGATATTAATTGCATAAAGCCTCTAATTTCATTCCTACTCAGAAACTCTAGAAGCCTGGAAAATTTCAGAAGCTCATAATTATAAATGAAATACTAAACAAATACCAGTCTACTGAAAATCTCACTGCAACCAAAGGAATTCTAATCCTTCTCTAAGATTTAGTTATTTCAAATCAAATCTAACAAAAAAAATTATAGTACAATGAATGAACAGTTTGGGAAATCTGTGTGTTCAACAAAAAAAATCAGAGAACCTGCATTGTAATATTCTTAGAAGGTCTAAATTTTTAAATTGTAAACTACACTTAAAGTGCAAAAAAAATGGAGAAGCCTTTCTTCATTATGGGTAACTTCAGGAATAACTATTACACAGAATCTTCATATAGCTGGTGATAATTTTAAATTTAAGTAGGAAGTTAAAAATACTTGTCACTTTTAACTGCTCAGTGTTTTGCAAAGTCCCTCCCAAGAAGTCCCAAAATTGTGGTCCTTGCAATTGTTTGACTGCCTACCCTTTCCAAACTCTCTAAAAACAGTAAATCTCTATGACCCCTGTAAAAGTATAATAGTTTCCCACCTATAGAGAAATAACCTCCTGAAAAATAATGTTTTACATGAACTCCTTTAGTAAAAACATTTACATGCTTGGCTAATTTCAAACAACAGCTTTAAACATTTATTTAAACCTCCCAAGCATGTTAATAATGGAATAGCTTGTATATAGGTCAATACAAAATATAAACAAGTATTACAAGAAGTTGCTTTCAGTAAAATTGAGTTACTGAAGATTTTGAACCCCCAAAAGGCAAGTTTTCTTTAGTTAATAGGGATTCAATGCACCATAGGTAAGGAAAAATTTAAAGAAAATATTCATGTCATCTGAATATAAGTTTCCTTTAAGCAACTCTCCCAAGGCAAATGTATTATCTGTTCTTAATCTAAAATAACGCAGTTAGTACAAAAAAACACCAGCAAATGTTATAACGGGAAGAAACCTAAACATCATCTGGTTTAAATGATCTTACTGGTCAAAATACAAAGACCAGATTATTATGTGAATTATCTAAGGTCACTCAGTTAAATGGAAAAATCAAACAAGAATTAAGGTCAGGGTCTACTATTACAAAATTTTTCTATAAAGATCTAGAGATTACCACTCATAACAACTAAATACCGTTACCAACTGTAAAGAAGCTAACTTCTCTTCCTAAGAAAGCAGGACATTAAAATCAGCACTCTTTTACTTGAGTACAAAAACCAAAGGAACCTAAAAAGGAAGTTTGAAGCTAAAAATATCTCCACATACATTATATGGTTTTATACTAAAACACGAGAAGGGTAACAACAGAACATTTTTACATGATCCAAGAGCAAGTTCAAACTTGGTCACTAAAATAACATGACTGAGATTTTTCTAATTTACATAGATAAAACTATACTAACTCCTAAGTGAGGCAAAGCATCTTGTTTGGTGAGGCTCTAAGGGTTTGTTGTGGCATTTCAGGAAAGCATGATTATACTCATCATCAAGCAAGTTTCTCTCATTATATATGTGCAATAATTTTTTTAGAGCCAGACAAAGTAGAGTGGATAATGAGACAACAGGGCATATAATTAGATGATGTACTGCTTTGGCTGCTGTAGATTATAACAAGTTAAATAATGTTGCTTGAATTGTACATCAAAAGATAACTTTCAAATAGGAATTCAAAAATATGTTATAAAATACACCCTAAACAGATGCAAGATGATATAAAAGGATAGCACCATGCTTATAACTCAATGAATATAAGCCCCTAATCCAGGTATTCTGTTGAGCTGAGGAATCTAATGATGGTGTTTATCAATATTCTTCAGTTACAATATGCCAGGAACAAATAAGGAAAAATATATATTCACATACACATACACATTCACATACAACACATATAGTGTTGTAAAGTAGTAGAAAGGGGCAAAGATGCAGGTATTTAGGCTCATTATCTTGAATATTTCTCTAAAACTGAAAAAAAAAATCAATTTTAAGGAGCATTGAATGTTATAAACTGGTAAAGATTCAAAAGGAAGTACCTGTTGGTACCTGTCATATAATCAAAAGAGCTTTATCTCAACAGCAGATGATTATATTATTATAATTTCTTAAGGAAGAATTAATCTTAGAAAGAAATGATTAAGAAAAACCATAAATGGGCCCTTGTGTACTTTAACAGACTTTCACAATACACAGGCTAAAGATGCCAGACAAAGAAATTACAAAGAAATATGAATACTTGGAAAACAAATTAGGATATTGACAAAACAGAGGAAGTTGTCATGAGGGGAAAATGTAGTCCTACAATTACAGGCTTAGAATATGAACTAGATCATTCACCAATTGTCAAGTTTTCAGCACACATCCTACACAATAATACCCTCTTTATTCAAAATTTCTTTGTACTTAAGGCTCTAATAATCTCTGTTTCCCAAAGTTGTGTCAGGTATAATTAAATGTGGACAAAAACTACCTGTGGACATTATATTCTCCAAAGCAGGGAAATTTATAGTAAGAGAGTAAAAACAAATCTACATCCCCTTAAAGTAGGTAAGAAATCTTTTTTTATCTATAACTAGTAGGTGTTGTTGTGTTTGTCAGAAGCTCAGAAATGAAAGAAGGAAAAATGAAATAAAAAGCATATAATAAAAAAATAAATTGAGAAATATTTGACAATGTCATTTTCAATAAAACCAGTGATTCAAAACACAGTCATTAATTTTGTCAATCAGGTAAGTTGTATATAATGAGAAAAGTATCCTCAAAACAAAACAAAAAATAACCCAAGCTGATGTAACATTCTTAACTTTATATAATGGCAAGAAAATGCTTTAAACTTATAAATTATCATTGATAATTTATAAGTCTTTGCTACTGAAAAGCAGTATTGCATGCCCTCAGTGCAACAGATGTTTTTGGCAGTAAAACCTGACCAAGAAAAATACAAATGTTGTTAAGACACAATGTGCTTCTGCCTACTGTAGGGTCTTATAAAATAGAAATAAAGGATTATTTGATGATTGTCCTATCAGAAAAACAGAAATGTTCCTTTCTGCTAATGCTTTAGGATTATATAAGGAAGCCCCAGAACACTATAGTAATACTCGGGTTGGCCTGGGGGTGGGGAGTGGGGGGGAGCTCTGTGCAGACAAATAAATAAGAAGCTTGTTTGTAAAAGGTGATGAAATTATTTTAGCATAATGAATAAGAAGCATAAACAAGTACCAGCATGTACCTTTTATATAACACCTACAGATAAGTGGTCACTATCATCTGACAAGTAGGAAAATCAGATATATCCTAACAGACACATTCTCTTTTTTTAAGATTTATCTATTTATTTTAGAAAGAGAGAGTGTGAGCATAGGGCGAGAGGGAAAGAGAGTCCCAAGCAGACTCCTTGCTCAGCATGGAGCCCGACATGGGGCTCGATCCCACGACCCTGAGACCACAACCCAAGCCAAAATCAAGAATAGGACGCCCAACCAACTGTGCTACCCAGGCGCCCCTAAACACATCCTTATATTAACGTGCCAGCCAATATTATGACTATCTTTTAAAAAACGTGGCATCATTAGCAACCCTGTGTCCCATCCCTCTTTGCAGAAGCTGGTTATAAACTTAGATAAACCTATTTGTTCTTTCTGCAACTCTGCACAATAAAAACCAAATCTGAAACCTGCAGCTCTCCAATATATCCAGCATCTGGTTATATCACCATATTACCACTTACAGAAAAGGGAGTGAGAACCTGATCTAAGGAATCTCCACTGATGGCACAGATAGCATGAACATTCTGAGCTCTTCCCATAAGACCCAGTCAAAACAAAGAGTTTCCTATGCCTTACAATTGCTACATAAAAATTTACCAAATCACAATCTTTTCTTTTCAAATGTACTATAAAAACATATAGGGCAGTTTGATCCCAAGTGAACTCAAAGTCTTCCAGAAGAGAACAGGGCTATACAACTATTATTTAATATTTTCTTAGACTCCCAGGAAAAAGCAACTTTCATTCTTGGACATGACAAAAAGCTGGGAAGCTTTCTTTTTTTTTTAAACTGTAGTTGATACACAATGTTACATTAGTTTCAGGTGACTGGACAAGTCCACTGGAAGATTTCTTAAGAGGATAGACTGGAAGGGAGCATGTCATCACCTAGACCAGGGTAAGATCAGTAGAGTTAGGATCACCTGCTACATAACAGAAGGCTAGCAAATAATCTCTTTAGAAAAAGAAGCATTTAAAAAATTATATATTTTTCCAAAAATTTTCAAGTTCACTATATTCAACCTACTATCAAGTAAAGTGAGATGAAAAGCTGGTTGTGGTAGTTGCTCCTATAATCACCATTAGTCTCAGAAAGAGAAACTAACAGTTTATGCAAGATTAATTTAGATGAAGAGCTGTACTCCTTCCTTAATAAGCCGTATACCAAAAATTTTACACATCATCATAAATTAAGAAGAGAATAAATAACAATACCTGCTCTCTTTACTTCTCAGATGTGTCTATGAAAAGAAAATGACAAAAGCACTGATGCTCAATTAGAGAAACTTCATCAGAATCTCCAGGGGAAAGAACAAGAGGAGGTCTTTGTATGTATAATCTGGTGGAGGTAGATGTACCACTAACCCCAAATAATCTGTCAAAAAGAGGACAGAGAGCAAACCTGGAAGAGGAGAAATAGATGTGAAAGGCAGGCTTTAAGGATGCTGGTACCACTCAAGGAAGAAAAGAAGGAAATGAGGGAGGAAGTGACACCACTGCATACACATGTATATAGCTCAAGAACACAGAACAGCCAGAATGAATGCTAATTTTAAGATCTACTGTACTTACTGCAAACCAAGAAAATAAATCCTGTTTAATCAATATTATATGTTGTTATATGATGTGATTCATTCTTATTCTCATTGTCACTCAGAACCTCCAAAAGTTCTCGCTCGTCTACCTAAATCCCTCCTAAACAATTTGTGATTTTGAATAAAAATCTGTATCTAAAGTACTGAAAGTGACCTGAAGTGTGAAAAATAAAGACATGAAAAATTCCCAGTAAGAAACAAATGTCTCATTTACAATCTAATCAGTCACAGTAAGTTTTAAAAGATACCAAATATAGAATTTTAAAAATCCCTACAAAATAATAAATCAAGTGTTCTTTGCTTATGTACAAACATTCTCGTAGGACACATGAGCTTTAAACTGTTTTTCTAAGAGTAGTAATACTATACTCTCACGTATGGTCCAAAGCTGGTCAACAATACACATTTGTGAACTGCTCGGAAATGGGTGTGCAATTTGTACTTAGGCTGACCCAAGCAGGAAGCTAATAGCCTGTCTAAAAAAAAAAATGAACCCATAACTTTGGTTTCATGAGCACTGCACTCTAAGCTGTTAAAGATTCAAATACTAACTTGGATTTAAGGGGGAGGGGGGCAGTGAACACTAAGAGGGAGGAAATTTGTATAGACAAGTCTACGCAAAATTTTCTATTAATGCAAACCAGCTGCACGAATAAGAAATACAGTTTTCAGTATTTGAGCCTTATGGAACACTAATGGGTTTTTCTATTCCAAGTTTCCATTCTGAGAAGACCCTTTAATTCATTATTCCCCCAGAGTCCCTGGCACTCCTAAGAACTACCTTTCTAAAATAATGGCTCTGGAGCAAAAATTATGCATCTGTTAGGAGATATGTGCTGTGGCTCTGAAGAGCCATTCCAAGCCATTCCTTATATGACAAGTCATGCATCCCCAAAGAAATACTGTGAAAGAAAGTACGTGAGCCATAAGTATGTGATCCATAAGACCTATAGCACAGCTTAACTCAAAGTTGTGAAGGTTAGAGCTCATATTCAACATCTAGATATATGCCATCTACAAAGCACTGTGATAAACCACTGATTTATTGTGATTCACCACTGGTTGTTTCCACCATAACTCTATTCTGATTGCTACAACTTAATTCTACCATATGGTAAATATTTTCCCCCAAGCTTTGATGAATTAATCTTTCTCCTACAAAGCTCATAAATCAATTTAAAAACTGTTTGCATGTAACCACCTTAATACTGAATATATGCCACCACCTGCCTCCAACACCAGTGACAACAAAAGTTATACATGCACATATGAGCTTTGTTCTCCTGACAGAACGACCAGCTCTGCCAGTATAATATTTGATTTGTACAGAAACTGTCTCTAGGAAATTCATACAGTGGCTTTATCCATAATGAGGAAAATCACTCACATAAGCTTTTAGGACTGGAAATAGAGGAATATCCATTTCTCATGCCAATATAGCTCAGAAATCTTAGAGGTTTCAGTGGAAGAGAATACATAATCCCTAGCATCCTGAAAGTTGAATAAAATTTCCGTACAAGATACCTCTGGCAACCCAGACAGGAGGCAAAAATATCTGCATCAATTAACATCAACTTAAAAACCATTATAAAACTGGTTTTAAAAGGAAAAAGCAAGAACCAACCTCAATTTTGTCTGTTTTGGCATCTCCCCAGTATATTTTGCCTTCATCATAATCCAAGGCTAAACCATTTGGCCAACCAAGAGAAGTGTTAACCAACACTACTCGGTCGGAACCATCCAGAGCTGCTCGCTCAATTTTCGGGATTTCTCCCCAGTCAGTCCAATACATGTACCTACAGAAGTATACAGAAAATGAGCTAAAAACAGACAATAAACTGTAACCTTCAGATACTCTAAAGGTCCACCCCTCACATGACACTGGTATCAGTTAACACCATAGAAGGGAAAAAAACAGGACTTAAACATACTCAAAATTCATGTTTAAGACATAACAGCAGTATATACATGCTTGTAGGAAATTTTCAGATCAGTGTTTTCTAGAACTGATCATAAAAATGCCTTCCAATAATGAGATTCCACTTTTAGTTATGTTTCTTCAAAATATTTTGTGCTCCTTCCCACTAACAGTCATCTCTTTTTCTTTTTTTCTAAACTTTTTATTTATTTAAGTAATCTCTACACCTAACATGGGGCTTGAACTCATGACCCCAAGATCAAAAGTTACATGCTTTTCTGACTGAGCCAGCCAGACACCCCAGTCATCTTTTTTTCTTGCTGGCTTGTCATCTCTGACACAAAAAGGCTACCCCAGTAGTAATATTCAGATGACAAACTGAATTCCCAAAATAACTCTTTCTGTAGTGCTAAGTAACTGCTGTGGTTCCTGGGAGTTTAAGTGGCTCCAAGCATTGATATACACTGAAGTGTAATAATTTGTCACTATGTTCACCCTTAGAATGAATCTCATAGTAACAAATAACATTGGTGAGTATACAGAAAGCTGTGTTCTTCCCCAAACTGTGGTCAGAGTGTTATGACCCAAAAAAAATTCAAGTCATTCACATAACTTGGGATATAAAAAGTAAGATATATCCTTTACCATATCATTCTAGAAGTACCAAAAATGGGATGAAATTAAATCTTCTAGGGGAAGAGAAAGAGTTCTGAAAATAATTTCTTTCCACATTTTTCATGGTCATGATGCAACCTCAGCAAAATCTGTAGCCAACACCCAAAGTCAGCAAGTATTGACTTAATTTAGAAAAATATTCAAAACAGTCAAGGAAAAAAATTAGCAATTCTTTAACTTGAGATTTTATTCCAATCACTATGTTCTAAAAATGAACAGCCACTGATGAGCTGTTTACTGAAAACCAACACCTACTTCATATTGTTTTTGTCAATGTTTTTAGGAACCTGTAGAAAACAGAAACACCAGGCAAAATTTTCTATCAGCAGAGCTTCTTACCCAACCATGGGATCTAACACAATAGCCCGGGGTTCCTCCAAGTCCTCTGAAATCAAGATCTTCCTCATGGTCCCATTGAGCCTTGTCACTTCTATCCGATCAGTGCCAGTGTCTGTCCAGTAAAGATTTCGGGCAACCCAGTCAACAGCAATGCCATCAGGATGCGCAATTTGAGCGGTGACCACAAACTGACTGCCAGATCCATCTATGAATGAGCGGCGTATGGCCCTCACTTCATCATCAGTCCAGTAGATATAGCCTTCCACAGGATCATAATCTATGGCAATGGCATGACGGATGTCTTCCAACTGTAAAACAATGTCTGTGAAATCTGGTGTATCCAAAGAAATGCGTCTCAAGTCTGTCCTTCGTGCTAAAAGCAGTAATTCAGTGGCACCTAGAACAATAACGTGAGATAAATGAAGAAAAAATTCAAAACCACAGGCAAAATTTAGTCACTCTAAATAAAGAATGCAGAATTTCTTCAAGAATTGAAAAGTAAAGGAGTATAAAAGGATACTCAGGGTCCATTTAGGGTGAAAATGGAAAGTAACATAGTGAACCAGGAACAGCTTGACTATGAGGTCAAGCTCTATAATGGCTCAGCTCTCCAAATCAAGTTTTGATTCCTTCTCTGGTTCATCTGTTATATAGCCCCTGAAATTAATAACAGCTACTTAAAGGTATAATGAAGAATGACTACGTAATGACTAAGAAGTTGAGTAGCTGAGTATTAAAGGAAGGAGACATAGGATATAGGTCCTTTGTTTGAGAAGTATGTTTACAAAGGTAAATGAATCCAAGACAAAGATCTTTTGTGTTTGATGAGAATGTTCTAAAATTGGATTGTGATGGTTTCACAACAGTAAATTAGTTAAAAACCACTGAATTGTACACTTGAAATGACTGAAATTTATAACATGTAAATTTTATTTCAGTTAGGCTGTCTTAAAGAGAACTATAGGGCAATGCTGGACATAATTAATGACACAGAGAGCTATGGTGAAGGAAAAAGCAGCAGCAAAGAGAGGGAATCAGATAAATGTAACATACTGGTGAAGAGTAAGAGTTGTAGATCTGACAGAACTGTTGGATTCAAGTTCCTATACAAACTTAGGCAAAACTTCATCTCTCTAAACCTAGTTTCTTCATTTATATCTCACAGGGCTGCTGTGAGGATTAAATAAGATCCACGTAAAATTCAGGAATGTACTGAACATATAAGTATTTGATAAATACTAGCTAATATATTATTACTATCATTAGAAAAGAAACACTTTCAAGTTTTTATTTCACTGAGTTTTAAATCAGATTCATTTATGAAATGTTTTTAACTCAAAGTAGTATTCAATAAAAACACAGCTGAGAATGAGGACATTAAGCTCAATCTTTTTGTTTTGATTTTTTAACGTTCAAGAACCAGTAAAATCATCTAACTATAAAAGACAGTAAGCAAGCTGACATCTGAAAGAGTGAAAAAAGATTCCCAAAGAAGTGTCTAAAAGAAAATACTGACATTTAGCTTCACATCAATCTAGAATTATAGCTGAAAAAACTGAGAAGAGGAGTAAAGCTCTCAACAACAGCTTTTTGACTTAAGGACTAATTATAAATGAACTCAATCTTAGAGAAAATACAGCCCTAAATGCCATAGCAGGCAACAAGCAGGACTAACTTTGTACCATTCACTGCCTCTGCTAACTACCAAAAGAAGCCAGCCCCAAAACTCTGCAAACAAAGAAGTTATAGAAAGTGAAGCTGTTAATTTGAGCAAGGTGATCAAAACAGAATAGTTAACTTGAAGCTACTACATGTAAAATGTACTCTAAAATTCAAAATACTAGTTAAACATGTACATTTGCCCTGCTGTGAGTGAGTAGACAAACCACTATTGCTAAAATAAATCCTCTGTTTTCAAGTCAGGCTACATTTTTAAACAAAAAAGCAACATTACAAAAACCTTTTGTTTTAAATTGAAACCAAATTATTGTTTGCCATGGAAACCATCTGACAAGAGTCAGCCAGCTTCACCTTTGACTATGAGGATAATTTATCAATGCCAAGTCATGACAAATAACCTGTACACCAGCTCAATTCCATCTCTCTGACTCCCTGACCCCTTTACCAGGAACTCCCTAACCCACTCTGAAATAAAGGCTTCTGCTTTTCAGAGTTAGATAAAGAAGCCACTGCTAAATGTAACAATTTTTTTCCAGGTCTTGCTGGTGACTAGAAAACCAGACAGTGATTGGTCTGGTTGAAGAATGAAGAATAATATTCTCATTAAGAAGAAAAAGAGAAGAACTGGTGTTCTCCCAAACCAGAAGTCCCTTGAAATGTCCTAAATCAACATATTTCTCCAATATGCCCTCTTTCTATAGGGAATTAAGAGAGTAAGGAGAAGAGGCAGTGGTTAAGTACAGAATGAGGTTGCTTTAAAAACAGAATATGGAATTTTTTTTCTTCTTCTGAAAGCACTTCTCTGTTGTTAAAAAGCAATTAAAAATATCATTCAATAATTTTTTAGGAATATACCAACCTGATGATATGTCATTATAGTTGAAAGTTTAGTAAACAGTATTTCCTTGCACAGAGGTCCTTTATTTACAAATGCTACCAACTGTTAAAAATATATTCTTTAAGAAAAGTAATACTCATTTTCACAAGAATCAATTGTGGTATCAATGACTGACATTTCATAAAAAAAGAAATAGCACCTAATTTTTTTCAAAAACAGCATGTTAAAGATTTAGTTAAAATGCTAAACTTATAAAACAGTATTAAAGAGATGCCCTAAAACACAAAACACCCCTGTTATAGAACTGATTGTGAAGACAAAGATTAAGCAACAGTCTCCCCAACACTGTAACCTACAGAGCTTATTATAGAGAAAACAAAATAAATCATAAAGAATTCCAGTTGCTATCTGAAATATGTCCTTCTTGGAGACCATCTTCTTACCATCTTTGCAGGTTTTTCCATTCTCCAGGAGTTTGACCCCAGTTGGACAAGCACACTGATAAAAAGGCTTGACTGGAGACATCAAACACAAGTGGGAACAACCACCATTATCAATTCCACATGGATTTGTAGCTGTCAAATATAAATCACACTGATTAATACCAATGATTATGGATGCCCTCCCTCACTCTAGGTACACAAAGGTTAACAACCATAACATGAGCAACTGCGATAAACCAAATTACTACCAAATGTCATCCAGGTGCTTGACTACCAAACCATTTGCAAGGAAGAGAATTAATCAGTGACAACTGACTTAGCATTTTGTACCCAAAGAGGAATACACAAGAAATAAAGGAGACCCCTGCCCTAAAAGAGCTTACAATCTAGTCAGTATGCCAAAATTAACAAACTAGAAAATACAAAACAATGAAACCAAGTGCTATCTTGCACATGATAGACCATCAATAAGTATAGAGTCAAATGGAAAGTAAATCACTAAGGATTAAAGAAGAAAACTTTCAGGGAGGACATAGGACATGAAAGGACCTCTGAAGGATAGGAAAGACTGACAGGAGGACATTTCAAATGTGGTAAAACTGTATAAATAAAAGCTTTGAGGCTGTACATTGGGAGAGATAATAAGGCAAATAGTCTAACTAGATATTAAGGTTTCTGTTGACTAATAAGAGCTAAAGCTAAGTGAGCACAGAGAATGGGAACAAATTGTGGTGGAGGGCACTGAAAGCCAAGAAAAGTAATTAGAATGTTGAAAAATCCACTTTGGAAAGATTAACATGGAAAAGATATACATAATAGATTAAAATGAGAAGCAGAGATTAATTAGCACTTTTGTCAAAACTATGGAAAGGGATGGATTTAAATAATAATATTCATAAAAAATCAACATAAGATGGAGACCAACAAAATATGAAAGATAAAGCAATGATAACTGCAAATTTTGAAACTAGTAAAATATAAAGGATCAACAGTGCCATTAAACAAAAACAAAAAACAAACAGGGAAATTCCTAAGGGCTAAACATGAAAATAAAAAATTCATACAATACTTTTACAAAAGGGCAACACATACATTTAAAAACATTTTTATGGACTCATGATCATCAGATTCCAATATAATATGTTCATTATTTAACTACCTCCCCCTAAATGGATAGAGCTAATACAAAGCAATGCAGAATCCAAATCCTTTATTTTTGGCTATGGAATACAATCTGAAATATACTTAGACACATGCCAGACATTTATTTATATACAAGTGCCAAACACTTAACATTCTCATATTCCTTTTAAACCTAATTCTACTCCTCTCTTACAAGAAATTGTTGCCAGCAGCCGAAGCCCAAGTCACTGCAAAGGTTGACCAAAAATAGAAGCAAAACTAAGAAAAAGGGACGTGGGGGCCGGGGGGAGTGTGCACAGAAAAAGCAGGTATTTTATTAGGCAACCTAAGGTACTTAAATTCACCAGTTAGATTCACAGAGGTTTCTATTTAAGAAAAGTGCTTGTTTGTTTTTAAAAACACATTAGAGAGAAATAATATAAAGAAGAAATGCATTTGTGTATAAGCTTAGCTATCTCAATTTCTTATTTTATTTCTCTCTTCTCAGACACCATAACCCCAGACCCAAACAAAGGGCTGAGGTGGTCAACAGTCATAGATAACAAGGTACAAATGGTTTAGGCTGCCATTTAAGCTGAACTATATTTTGACATTCTCCCCATGTTTTATTCCTTCCTACTACCTTTGGATATGACCTCTCTGCTCCTGCCTTCACTAAAGCCAGACATCTGAGTGCTAAAGCTATTCCAACTTGCAATTTAAAAATCAGGATCACTTACCATTTGGCTGCCTCTGTTGGCTGAAGGCATGTATATCCATGGGAGAGAAGATGTTAGAATGGATTTCACGCAGACCCTCGCCAGTGTACTTGTTGCAAGCCAAAATGGAGTGGGTATTCCAGTCAGTCCAGTACAATGTGTCCTCAAATAATGTCAAGGCAAAAGGATGTGGAAGGGAACCTTTAACCACTGCCTGCCTATTAACAAAAACAGAAAAACTCAAACATTTCTAAATTTTCTTTTATCAAAACTTGCTTTTGCCCATTAAAACATCTTGTTTTCTACAATAACACACACAAATCCCAAGTAACACATATCTCAAGGTCAAATACACCTATGAAAAATAAGTCACGTAATAAATTTGAATATATTTTCATAGTGTCCAAAACTCCCAACCAAGTACTTGGCAACAGGCCCCAGGATCATTACAAACTAGCAGAGAGAAGGCTCAAGTACTAGCACTGCTGTCAATTCCCATCTCTGAACTCACATCTTCCATCCTTCCACAAAATTCATGTTGTTAGAAGACAGGTGGGCAAAAAGAAAAATCCCAAGGTTTAAAGTTGGCACTGTGAAGTAGTTTTAAATCTGCAATAGGTTTTCCCCTTCTTGATGTGTAAAAACAAAGAATCTGAGCCTGTTTCTTCCATCATCTCATATGGTTTTGGTAAGTAAAAGTAAAAACATATACTTGAGGCTAAAAAAGGTGTTCTGGTGGAGCTCTTTCTGCAAACCCCAGTCTAGCTCTGGTAAAGCATCATTTCTGCTTGCTTTCTGCTATATGGTTACTTAATCTCCACAAGTCAGGTAGCAAAAAAAAAAAACAAACAAACAAGTGCTGCCACAGGCATCATATGTTCATGAGATGAAACAGACCCAAAAATCTCTCAAGCAATCCATACTATATGAAAGGAAAGGCAGAGAGCCTGATTAGTGCTCAACCACAGAACTTTGCAGTGTCATGGAGAGTTATTAGTAAATATTCCTGAAAAATGAACAAATCATGTTCTGCTCCAAAATAATATTAAAGAAAAAAACTCGATATTTATCTAATGTCAAATATAATATTTTCATAAAGAGACTGGGAGGGAGGAATGGGAAGTATAAGCAACTGAAGAGAAATAAAGAACATCACATATTTTAGAGAAGATAATCCAGTTTTTAGGTCCTGGACATCACTTGATGATCTAAAATACTGAAGAGACCACCAGCATACTAAATTAAATTCAAGAGCAATAAGATAATTTTTATCTAAGCAGAGTTAATATCTGTTATTGTACATGGAATGGTCCTAGCCTAAGGTGTTTTAAATTCAGGCCCGATTTTTAAAAAACTGAATACAAGATTAGCATGACCAGTTTACCAAACAAATTTTCTGTTTTAGACACTCATCCCTACTCTGCCAGCCCATATCACCACAATTTTCTCCTCTCATTTTTCTTCTTTTTCCCCTAGCAGATTACTTTTCCTTCTCATTTCCCTAGAAGAACTGTCACAATGTCAACTTCTGAGGTGGTTTCTTCCACTTTTTAAATGAATGGCTTTTACCAAAGTGGTTATGTTATTTACAGGAATGAAATCATAGTTTAAATCCAAATTTAAATAGGTCTACATATTTCACACTAAAATCTACCAAAATTCAGTAAAGGTAAGAGAGTTCTGAGAAGCTGCCAAGAAAGAAGTAACACAACTGAAAAAGGAAGAATAGTAATAAATGACTTAGCATTTCATTAACCACCCTAAAGAACTACAAATTCCATAATCAAATCTTTGAAAAACTTCGGGAAGAAAAAACAGCCTTCTAAGTCCTTTGTATATTATTAAATAAAAAGTTAAAATTCACTCTTTTTTTTTTTAAGATTTTATTTATTCATGAGAGACAGAGAGAAAGAGAGAGAGAGGCAGAGAGAGAAGTTAACACAGGAAAATAAACAGGAACAACAAAATCCTTCCCTAAAAGATACACTCACTTTATATACTGACTAAAAACATTTATATGTTGGTAAGAAATCAGACAGACCTGAGTTCAATGTCCCTCTGACACTTACTACTTACATCATTTCTGCAAACTTTATTTTCTTTATCTATAAATGAAAGATAATAATCTATCCCCATTGAGTTACTGTAAACATTAAATGATAATATATGCAAATGGATTTAGCATTATGCTTGGTACTTAATAAACATTTCACAAATAATCCCTCAATTTTAGGATATATATTTTCAATATTTTAATATTCCTGAGATGGGGTAACATTTTACAACTGAGGTGTACATTTCCTGTATTAGTTTGTAAATCAATAAAAAGTTCTTAAAATTAATATATTAGAATCAAGTAAATACTAGACTCTGACTTATTTATATTCCCATGATCTCACACAATACTGTGTACACAAATTAAATGGAATGATTAGACACTCAGTAAATGCTTGATAAAATTAAATATCTAAATGATATATGTAATTAACAGAGCTGAACAAAAAGCAGAATTAAGAAGGCTATCACTCATTCTTAACATATTCTTTGGTATTTATTGATTCATCCAAGCAATGGTGACTTGTTTCGGAAAATGGAGATAACTGTACATAGTCTTCACCTTTCATCTCTCTGGTTGGGATTACTAAGTAGGCCCACCTCTTGGTCTCTCCCTGAAAACATAAGTTTCTTCAAGGAGGAGTTGCTCATGGGTACCAAAAACAAACATGGCAGGCAAGATCAAAGCCCAGTTCTTCATTAGTATGTCACAACAACAGGAGTTAAAAAATGGATCTCTACTATGAAGACCAAAGGAAAAAAACTGAGACCGCTGTTGATACTTTGATTTAGTGCTGACAACCTCTGAGTATCATCCCTTCCCTGTGTCTGTCATTTTCAGCAGTGTACTGATAGGGCTCAATCCCACCAGTACCCCCAAGTACATGAGCCACTTGCTACCTCTTTCGTATTCCATGCTTCATGGGTGCCTCTTTCAAATTCTGCACCAACTGGACTTACCCTTTATAGAACACCTGTGCACTTGTATTTACTTTCTGTTTCTGGACCTCTTCCCAGAAAGCTGTCCTCTGCCCCTGTTTCAGAATTCCCCCACCTGTGTGGGCAATAAATCTTTGTTTGGTCATACCAAAGCACTACTGTCATGAATTCTGACATGTGAACCTAACCTTGGAAGGGAGTATCCCTCATCGTAGTGAAGCTGTTATAATACCTAATACATTGTTATATGGTGAAGCTGTTATAACACCTAATATATATACCACTGCTACCAGTGGTAGCAGCACTGGTTTGGAAAATCTCCACAAGCCCTCCACATGAAAGCACAACTAGGCAGCAAAACCAAAAACCCATGGACAACATTCACAACAGAGCTAAGTAAAAGAATATTACCACAAAATCCAAAATCCAAAAAGGTATGGAAAACTACTAACAGCCATAAGACCTGACTGGCATCAGTACTTCTGCAGGAGGAATCAGAAAGAAGAAACAGGACCTTCAGGAGACCTAAGAACAGGAGAGCACACAAGATAGGTAACAATGAAATGTAGGGCAAATATGAGAACATCAGCTGACTAGGAGGGGTTCTGGCCACTCCAAGAACCAGTGAATACAATGAATTCATGGTTGGCGCTGAAAGGGCTAGTACACTTTAACCCACTGTGAACTCTCAAAGCTGACATTCCGGGGCTCCCTTCCAGACAAAGCCCCATACTGAGGATAAATTACTGGGAGCAGAATGAAAAATGAGAATGATAGGTACAAGGCAGATAATGGAAAAATAAGGTACAAAAAAAAGTGGGAAAAGGAATCAGAGTCAGGAAATGTCAGAAAGCAAGCTGCCAGGACAAGAAATTTTTTAAAAATAAAAAGATATGAAATACAAAGGACAGGGGAGAGAACAGAATTATCCTGGAGCAAGGAAATGACCAAATGGTAACTTAAATCCTCAGGAAGAATTAAGGAGTACCAGAAACAGCAAATATGTAGGTTAATACAAAAAGACTCCAGGCAAAAAAAAAAAAAAGACTCTAGGCACCTGGGTGGCTCAGTCAGCTGAGCATCTATCTGCCTTTGGCTCAGGTCATGATCCCAGGGTCCTGGGACAGAGCCCCACATCAGCTCCCTGCTTGGCGGGAAGCCTGCTTCTCCCTCTACCCCTCCCCCAGCTTGTGTTCCTCTCTCATGGTCTCTCTCTCTGTCAAATAAATAAATAAAATCTTTTGTAAAAAATAAATAAATGACAACAGCAAAAAGGAAGGGAGAGGGAATGGAGACACACTAGAGTAAAATTTCTATAAAGGAATTAACTCAGTATTATCATAAAGTCGATTTTAACAAAAAACATATTGCAGCCCTTAGAATAAACACTATAACTGTTTTATTCTCAAAAATATAGTTCAAAAATTGGGGCATGTGGGTGGCTCAGTTAGTTAAGTGTCCAAGTCTTAATTTCGGCTCAGGTCATGATCTCAGGGTTGTGATATCAAACCCCCAAGATGGGTTATGTGCTAGGCGTGGGGCCTGTTTAAGATTCTCTCTTCTTCTCCCCCTGCCCCATCACACTCTCTCTCCCACTCTTAAAAAAAAAAAAAAAACAACAACAAATCAACAAAGGAATTATCTACTAGAAAATATCTACTTGGGGCGCCTGGGTGGCTCAGTTGTTGAGCATCTGCCTTCAGCCTAGGTCATGATCTGGGATCAGCCCCGCGTTGGGCTTCCTGCTGCCAGGGAGGAGGGGAGCCTGCTTCTCCCTCTCCCTCTCCCACTCCCTCTGCTTGAGTTCCCTCTCTCTCTGTGTGTCTCTCTCTGTCAAATAGATAAATAAAATCTTAAAAAAAAAAAAGAAAAGAAAACAACGGTCGCCTGGGTGGCTCAGTCATTAAGCGTCTGCCTTCAGCTCAGGTCATGATCCCAGAGTCCTGGGATTGAGCCCCACATCCGGCTCCCTGCTCAGCAGGAAGCCTGTTTCTCCCTCTCCTGCTCCCCCTGCTTGTGTTCCCTTTCTCACTGTGTCTCTCTCTGTCAAATAAATAAAATCTTAAAAAAAAAAAAACGAAAACAAAAAGAAAATATCTACTTAATACAAAAGAAGGCAGAAAAGAACAAAAAAAGATATGAAAAAACAAACATCAAAATGTCAGATGTAAACCCAACCGTATCATTAATAACACTGAATGTGAATAAACACTTCAATCAAAAGGCAAAAGGTTGGGGGATGCCTGGGTGGCTCAGTCGGGTAAGCCTCTGCCTTCAGCTCAGATCATGATCCCAGGGTCCTGGGATGGAGGCTGAGCTGGGCTCTCTGCTCAGCAGGGAGCCTGCTTCTCCCTCTCCCTCTGCCTGCGACTCCCCCTGCTTGTGCGCCCTCTCTCTCTGTCAAATAAATAAATAAAATCTCTAAAAAAAAAAAAAGGCAAAAGTTTGAGCACCTTAAATATATACAGTTTTTCCTTTTCAAAAAAATACCTCTACATATACAGACAAAGATTGTTAGACTGGGTAAAACAAAACAAGGTTCAACTATATGCTGTCTACAAGAGACACATTTTATATTCACAGATACAAACTTGAGAGTAAAAGGTCATAGTAAACAGTAACCATTAAGAGAGATGGAGTGACTCTATCAGACAAAATATACTTTAAGACAAAAAATATACAAGGGTAAAGAAGCACATTTTATAATAACAAAGATTCAAATTATCAGGAAGATACAACTATAAACATATACACACAAAAAACAAAGCCTCAAATGAAGAAAAACCTGACAGAAGTGAAGAGAGCAATAAACAGTTCAACATTAACAGTCCAAGGTCTCACTCAACATCCTACTTTCACAGGATAGAACTAGACAGAAATGAGATGCCTGGCTAGCTTAGTTGATAGAGCATGCAACTTTTTAAAAAAATATTTTACTTATTTACTTGACAGAGAGTGTGCATGAGTGGGGGGAGGGGCAGAGAGAGAAGGAGAGGCAGACACCCCGCTGAGCAGGGAGACCAACGCAGGGCTGGATCCCAGACCCTGGGATCACAACCTGAGCAGAAGGCAGACACCTAAATGATTGAACCACCCAGGTGCCCCTAGAGCATGCAACTCTTGATCTCGGGGTTGTAAGTTTGAGCCCCACATTGGGTACAAAGATTACTTAAAAATTTTTTTAACAACTGGACAGAAAATCAAGGGTATGGAAATCTGAACATCATCAACGAATTTAGCCTCTAAAGAAAATTCTCATCCAATAATAGGAGAACATACATTCTTCCAAGTATGCATGGAACCTACTCCAGGACTGACCACATACTAAGTCACAGAATAAATCTCATTTAATTTGAAAAAAGACTGAATCAGGGGCATCTGTCTTTGGCTCAGGTCATGATCCTAGGGTGCTCATACGTGCGCTCTCTCTTTCTCTCATATAAATAAATAAAATCTTAAAAAAAAAAAAGACTGAATCATATAAAGTGTATTTTCTGAGAACTACAGAATTCATTAATAAATCAACAACAGAATTTGAGAAATTTACAAATGAGAATTTTCTAAATTCTTCCTTAATGTCTTCTCAATAAGCAATGGGTCCAAGAAATCACAAGAAATTCTTTTAAATATTTTCAGATAAAAGGAAATGAAAACACAGCAAATAAAAAAATTATTAAAAAATGTATGGGAGGGACGCCTGGGTGGCTCAGTCAGTTAAACATCTGCCTTCAGCTCAGGTCGTGATCCCAGAGTCCTGGGATCGAGCCCCGCATCGGGTTCCCTGCTCAGCGGGGAGTCTGCTTCTCCCTCTGCCTGCCGCTCTGCCCACTTAATGCTCTCTAGCTCTGTGTCAAATAAATAAATAAAATTTTTAAAAAAAATGTATGGCATACCACCAAAGCAATGCTTAGGGTAAATTCTATAAATTAACCCCTTAAGTGTCTGTATTAGAAAAGAAGATAATCTCAAATCAATAAACTAAGCTTCAAGCTTAAGAAACTAGGGGAAAAAGAGAGCAAACTAAATGCAAAGCTAGCAAAAGAAAGAAAATAAAAATATTAGGGTGGTGATCAATGAAATATTACAACACAAAAGGATTTGAGGATTTGAGGCTAGCAATAATAGCATATTCATGTATTTTATTTGCATGTTTCTGGTAGCACCAGAAAGTCTTTTAATATATGTTGAGTCTGCTTATTCTCCAACACCATTGTGCTAATTCACAGCCAGCTTTAACTACACCTCTGATCTTTGCCTAACATGCTCAATCACGTCAAGTATGGTTGCCATAACATAATGTGTCCTTCAGTACCTGGTATGGCTCCCAGAAGTGCTAACAGAATCCAGATGAGGCCTACTTTCACCCTAGCCCACCTCCTCCTCATCATCACCCTCACCTCTAGACATCATCTCTGGACAGCTGTGGTTTTACTGTTTATTTGGGCAAGTCTCTTCCACTTGCTTCTTTGGGAAGTAGATTCTTCACAAGTTCAGTAGGTAATGAACCATGTCAGTCTGCCTAGGTCTGAGGGGTTTCCTGAAACCCAGGCAAAAAGGGATGGTTAATCACACAACAGCTCAGTCAGACTGGGACATCCTTCAATCTTGAACCCTGCAGAAATTCTTCAAGGTTTCTGGTATTTTGCTACCTTTGCCTAAGTCTCTGGTACTGATACAAAATTCCCCTATGTTTGTAGTTCATGGTTTTAATAGCCATTAACTTGATAATGACTATAAATCTGTATCGCCCTGTGAGACTGCTCTACTGAGCTGCAGGCGCACAGATCCAAAGCTCTCCAGACTTCATAACCATAGTTTTCTCTAAGCAACTCAACTGCAAACATGTCTAAAGCTGAACTCAACCTCACTCTCTTCCAACATTTAAAGAAGAAAGAAAAAAGAACCTATTCTACTTTTCTGAATCCATCTCAAAGGAATGGCACTTCCATCTAACCAGCCATTCAAAGCAGAAAAAGGAGTCACCACAGATCTATCTTCAGGGAGCTACAGGTAGTTTATCAGGATTGGGTCTTAGTGTGCAAGGAAGGAAATGGTGAGGACGTTTTTCTAAAATGAGATAAAGGAATTAGATCATTTAAGTCACAATGAAGAGTTTGTACTTCACCTGAGAATAATGATGATTTACTGGAAGATTTAAGGAAGTGAACTAATTACAAATAATCTTCAAACCATTTTCTATACAACTATCAAACTGGGATTTCTAAAAGATGAATCCAGCCAGGTCAGTTTGCTACCTGAAAATCTCCAATGACTCCTACTATTTTTCAGGATAAAATTCCAAATGCCTTATCTTAGAATACTAAACCCACATGATCTGGCTCCTATCCATCCTCCTAAACTTGCCTCCAACCATTCCCCCACATTTCCTACTGCTGCTTAATAACACTGACAAAACAAAGTGTTCTTTAATAACCTTAACTTAAAAACCTGACTCTAGTTATTAGGAACTGTTTTCCAAAAAGGCCTTAATTATTCCCTCAAGATGTTAAAGTTTATTATTTTTCTTCAGTATCTGTCAAGGCAGGTTAAAATACCATATTTACACCCTTGATATCTACTTTAAAATCGGTTTACTATATATGCACCTGTTTCTGAACTCTATTCTGTTCCATTGGTCTCTATCCTTAGATTTAATACCTCATTGTTTTAATTATTCTATCTTTACAGTAAATCTTGAAATCAAGTTGAAAGATGGCATACATTTTTTTTACCTTAATAAAATCAACTGAACTATTTTAATAGGTTCTAGACATTCCCATACAAATTTTAGATCCAACTTGTCATTAAAAAAAAAGTATGCACACATGTGTGCACAAGCATGTGCACATACACACATTCAAAAACTCCTTTGAAATTTTTGTTGAGACTGTACTGAATCTACAGATCAGTTTAGGGAGAAATGCCACCTTAACAATACAGTTGACCCTTGGGGCACCTGGGTGGCTCAGTTGGTTAAGCGACTGCCTTCGGCTCAGGCCATGATCCTGGAGTCCTGGGATGGAGTCCCACATCGGGCTTTCCTGCTCGGCAGGGAGCCTGCTTCTCCCTCTGACCCTCTTCCCTCTCGTGCTTCCTATCTCTCATTCTCTCTCTCTCTCAAATAAATAAATAAAATCTAAAAAAAAAAAAAAAAAAAAAAAAAGTTGCCCTTTGACAATGCAGGGTTTAGGGCACTGACCCCCAATGCAATGGAAAATCCACACATAACTTTTGACTCCCCAAAAGCTTAACACCAATAGCCTACTGTTGATCAGAAGCATTACTGATAACATAAAGAGCCAATTTATCAAATGTTTTGTATATATATTATATATTATATTCTTATAATAAAGTAAGCTAGAGAAAAGAAAATGTTACTCAGAAAATCATAAGGAAGACAAAATACATTTATTGTACTGTATTTATTTTTAAAAATCTACATGTAAGTAGACCTGTGCAGTTCAAACCCATGTTGTTCAAGGGTCAACTATATATTGATAATTGTTTTTTTAAGCAGGCTCCATGCCCAGCACGACCCTGAGATCAAGACCTGAGCTGAGATCAAGAGTTGGACACTTAACTGAATGAGCCATCCAAGCGCCTGTTGATAACTTTTTTTTTAAAAACTAAATATTGCAGTCTTTCCTACTGCAGTCTTCCCACTGTTGCAACTGGAGATGAATGAACTATGAATTTTATATCTCACAAAGCACATATCAGTCTCACAGGTAATGTACCTTCTGCAAAGACAGTGTTTAGGAGTATTAATGTAGGTTAGGAAATGCATATGAGAGCCTTGAGTTATCTGTGTCCAAAAGCAACTACATTCCACAGCTTATATGAAGACTGTTTGAAAGAAGATATACAAATATAAATAACTAAGTATACACTAAAAATTCCTGTTGTTTATTTTCTTTAAAGGAAGAGGGGCAGTAATGAATCTTTGCAGTTCATCATGGAAATCATACAGCTCATGTGGGTTTTTCAGATTTGGAATCAACAATTATGTAGCTTTTCCCAGAACTGAATGGGTTAAGACACTTTTTTTACTTCTGTGTGAGATTTCTTTGCAGAATGTAACAGATCTAAGGTTAAGGATATTGTTCTCAACTGATGATCAATTGGCTTACTCCTTCCAAGACCAAACTGCATCCTTCAAGTATTTGTATGGCTTTCTGACAAACGAATTGGCGTTCTCTCAAAAGGAACTCCGAGAGTGTGGAAGTTTAAGAACAAATCCATTATCACTGGAAGAGCAGCTAAAAAGATGATCAGCGTTGCTGATGACTAACCGAAAGCACCATTTTCATAAAGAACAGCACACAATTATTCTTCTATAATAAATAATATCATCTGATCCACATTTACTAAACACCTAATAAGTACTAGGTACTGTGGTCTGCTACATGCTCTTATCAAAAGCAAAAATCAAAACACTGATGACTGAAGGAAGGCTATTTAAGGGATATAGAGTTTATTCTTTCCCTGGGTACTCTAAGGTCTACCCTTATCTTAACTTCCAAAAGATTTCTATCTCAAATAACATTAGCTTAATCATTTGTAGAATTACCTCTACCGTATTATGCCCCAATTTTAAACAGAGACCACCATAGGAAAGTAATATAAAATTAACATACACACAAAACTGCATTTTTAAAATACATTACATCCCTTAGTGACTACATGTGAAAATTTTTTTCCTCAAATTTAATCTGATGAAAACATATTCTTGCAAAGAACTCCTAAGTTTCCACCTTTCCAATGTGTGCTGGTAATTCATTTTCCTTTATCCGCTAAGAAGCTTCAAGGTAACTTGTTTACTTTTTTTTTTTTTTATAAAATAAGGCTGATACAGAAAAACCTAGTGTAATCCTCACCCAGACACCCTGTAACCTTCACCCAAATCAGGAAAGAAATTTGCTAATCACCTCAGAAAACTCTTCTCGACCCTTCTTTCTCCTCAAAAGTAACCACTATTCTGACTTTACAGTAATCACTTCCTTACTTTTTAGTTTTATTAGCTGAGGGTGCATCCACAGAAAAGTTTAGTCTTGATGACCTATTGTTTTTTGTTTCCTATGTCTGTTAAGTCTCAAGACTTTATTTTTTTTAGGGTAACTTTAGGCTCACAGCAAAACTGATGAGAATGTACAGAAAATTTTCTTTTAAAGAAAAAAATATTTTATTTAGTTGACAGAGAGTGAGAGACAGCAAGAGCAGGAACACAAGCGGGGGGGTAGGAGAGAAAGAAGCAGGCTTCCCGCGGAGCAGGGAGCCCGATGTGGGACTCGATCCCAGGACTCTGGGATCATGGCCTGAGCCGAAGGCAGACGCTTAATGACTGAGCCACCCAGGCGCCCCAGAAAATTTTCCACATACCTCCTACCCCCATGCACAGTCTTCTCCATCATCAACATCCCCCACCAGAATGGTACTTTTGTTACACTTGATGAAACCACACTGACCCATCATAATCACCCAAGGTCCATAGTTTACATTAGGGTTCAGTCTTGGATGTTGTCCATTCTACAGATTTGTACAAATGGATGACATGTATCCATCATTATAGTATGATGCAGAATTATTTTCATTACCCTAAAAACCCTGTGCTCAGCCCATTCATCCTTCCTCAACCCTCTTTTCAGTCTCTTTTAATCTACAGGTTCCATCATCATTCTTTACAGTTTATCTGTTGAAGGACCTGGGATATATTTGACCTCTGTGTCCATATCCACTGATGCAAACTCATATAGCAGTTGAATATGTTTCTCTGTCCTCTGTTTCTCCTGCAAATTCCAAGTTCAATCAGACTCATGTTGAACTGATACCTTTGGCAAAATGAAAGATGGTGCACTTTTCTTCCAACAGCAGGCAAATAATGTCTATTCTTTTTCTGGTTGTGATGTTAGCAGCCATTGATGTTCACTGCCTAGATTCAATAGTTCATTGGAAGTTATAAAATGCTGATATTCTAATTACATCATTTATTTTTCACGTATTAGTGGGTACAGCTTTCCCATACCTACTCTTTTGTTAGCTACTGGTAGATTCACGTAGGAAAGGGAAAATAAATTGCTTCTTTTCCTTTATTACCAACATTAGGGGTAATGATGAATTGGTTTCCTATCATCCTTTCAAACTGACCACTTCCTTTCTACAATATCATTATGAACTCAAGGATTTAAACATACTTGATGAGTTTCTTTCCGTTCTTGAACCGAGAGAGGCTTCTCAAGTTATTTCTCCAGGCTTATTAAAATAACCCTAGAGTCTGTAACAGATTTTTTGCTATCTGGTATGCCATATGTTCTAGCTCACCTTGTACACTTCTTGCCATAGACACAGAATCAACAATTTCACCTGAAAGATATGATTTCTTTTAAGGTGGAACAGTTTTCCAAGATTATAATATGGGTGGTTTTATTCCCCCTATTCCTCTTCAGTGGTCATAGTTAGGAAATAAATGTATTTGTGTGTATTTATCCATGTAACATAAAATACCTAATGAGCTCATGCCAGTACTTCCAAGTAAAACTCAGAATTATCAGTTTTCCTCAGTTAACCTCTAGAGTATTACATTTATTTCCTTTCACACTGAAAATCCTGCATATGCAAGGGCAATAGAATACACCCAATGATTACTCACTTAATCCAACATTAAACAGTCTCAAAAAAAAAAAAACACACCAAAAAAACCTCAGAATGAGTATTAATATCAATACACCAATGTAGTTACTATGAAGAGTTTTACAAAATTTTTGCATGTAGTACCCTCTATTTTCCCTCCAGTTTTTTATAGTGGTACTTTACCTTATCTAAAAGTAATTGTTACATACTATAGCCTCTCAATTTGAATCCTTTAACTTTCATACTACAAGTAATTATATATTTAATGTTCTTCATCAAACCTTTTTTGATATCTCACTCATCATTTTGGTGGTCTAAAGCTCAGACACTACCACATTTTCAGGAATGACTCAGGGAAATAGTATTTCTTGACTTCCTGCATGTTGGTAAGAGTGGCAGACTAGGAGTCAGTTGTGATGTATTTTTTTAAAAAAACCTGCCTCACATTTTTTTCACTCTTAAGTATCTTGAAAATACTACTCCATTTAATTCTGACGTGAAGTGAAACTGTGGGAGTCTGATGCTAATTCAATTTTCTTTTCAAGTAATTTATTTTAGAGGCTGAAAGAGTACTTTTTTTCTCTACAGAATAATTTTACTAGAATATGTCTTGGTGTTGTTTGTTTTGACTATTATTCTCAGGTACATAGTTTTTTTTTTATTTAAGATTTACTTATTTATTTGAGAGAGAGAGAGATAGCACACACAAGCAGGGACAGGAGTGGAGGGAAAGGAAGAGAATCTCAAGTGGATATCCCACTCAGCATGGAGCCCACCACAGGGCTCAATCCCACAACCCTGAGATTATGACCTGAACTGAAATCAATAGTCAGGTGCTTAACCAACTGAGCCACCCAGGTGCCCCCATAGTGTTTTCTTTCAAACTGAACTTTCAAATCTTGTTTTAAGCAACTTTTCCTGAATTATAGTTTTTCTTATGTATTCTATTCCCTTGCTTTGGTTATCTTCCTAAGAGGGTCTTTTATCTGTGTTGTTTCTTCTTTGACTATCTTCAATATTAGTCACTTCCTCTCCCACCCTTTTTACATTTCCTTTTGGTCTTTAAATTTTTCTTCCTTTTCAACTCCTAAAGATCTTTTCTGTTTATTCACTCAAATAATTTTTCTTCTTTTATTTAGAATTCTTAGTTCTGTCATCTCATTTCTGAACTTTTTTTTTTGTTTTTTAAGTAGGCTCCACGCGCAGCGTAGAAGCTCGAATATGGGGCTTGAACTCACAACTGTGAGATCAAGACCTGAGCCGTGATCAAGAGTCGGACACTCAACTGACTGAGCCACCCAAGCATCCCTCATTTCTGAACTTTCTGATTTTAATTTGTTTGGTTTTTGACATGGGATATTGGTGTCTCAATTACTGACAGTGCATTTTTAAATGGAGGTTTGATCTGTTCTGTGGGCATATCCTTCTGGAGAGTTTTCTGTGTAAGGACATTAATCTGTTCCTCATTCTTTTGCCTTATAATAATTTTTTTCTTCAGGTTTATTGAGGTATAACTGACATAAAACTGAAAGATGTTTAAAATGTACATAGCGATGATATAACACACATATAAATTGTAAAAGGATCCCATCTAGTTAATCATCACATCTCACGCATTTTTCGTTTTTCTTTTTATCAGGGAGGAGGAAACACTTAAGTTCTATTCTCTTAGCAAATTTCAATTATACGGTACAGTGTTATCAACTATAAGTACAATGTTACATATTAAATCCTCAGACCTTATTCATCTTATATCTTAAAGTGTATACCCTTTTACAAAAGCTCTTCCTATTTACTCTACCCCTCAACCCCTGGCAACCACTTTTCTTCTCTTTGTTTTTATGAGTTTAACTTAAAAGAAAAAAAAGATTCCACATATATATGATACCATGTAGTATTTGTCTATCTGGCTCGTTTCACTAAACCTAATGTCCTCAAGGTCCACCCATGTTATTACAAACAGCAGGATGTCCTTCCTTCTCATGGCTGAATGATATATACATTGCATTGAATATATACATACCACACATCTTTGTCTATTCATCCATTGACAGACATAAATGTTTCTATGTACTGGGTATTATAAATAATGCTGCTATGAACATGGGAGCGCAGATATCTCCTCAAGATCCTATTTTGATTTACTTTGGATATATACTCCAAAGTGGAATTACTGGATCACATGATAGTAATATTTTTAATTTTTTGAGGAGCCTCCATACTATTTTCCAAGCTGGCTACACCTATATACAATCCCATCAACAGTGCAAAAGGGTTCCCTTTCCTCGACATCCTTGCCAATACTTTTTTGATGACAAAAATTCCAAGAAATGTGAGGTGACAACTCACTGTGGTTTTAATTTGCATTCCTCTGATAACTAGTGATGTTGAGCACCTTTTCCTGTAGCTGACAGCCATGTGCAAATCCTCCTTGGAAAAATTAAACTAAGTTCCTCTGTCCATTTTTTAATGAGATTTTTTTACCATCAGGCTGTATGAGTTCTTTATATATTTTAGATATTAGCAACTTTTTCAAACATATAATTTACAAATATTTTATCCCATTCTGAATGCTGCCTTTTCATTTTGTTGATGGTTTCCTTTACTGTGCAGCTTTTTAGTTTGATGTAGTCCAACTTGTTTATTTTTGCTTTTAATGCCTTGCTTGTG
Source organism: Callorhinus ursinus (assembly GCF_003265705.2). NCBI lineage: Eukaryota > Metazoa > Chordata > Mammalia > Carnivora > Otariidae > Callorhinus > Callorhinus ursinus. The sequence goes on along the minus strand of NW_027397089.1, from coordinate 20,906,531 downwards.
TTGACAATTCCAAAAAATCAACACCAATAATGATGTCAAGGAGCTTACCCTATGTTTTCTTTTAGGAGTTTTATGGTTTCACGTTCTATATTTAAGTCTTTAACCCATTCTGAGTTGATTTTTGTGTATGGTATAAGATACAGGTCTAGTTTTATTGTTTTGTGCATCTGCCCAATTTTGCCAACATCATTTATGGAAGAGACTATCCTTTCATTATTGTACATTCTTGGCTCCTCTGTCATAAATTAATTGTTCATATATGTACTGGTTTATTTCTGGGCTCTCTAATCTGTCCCATTGATCTATGTGTCTGTTTTTATGCCAATACCATACTGTTTTCATTACTGTAACTTTGTAATGTAGTTTGAAATTAGGAAGCATGATGCCTCTAAACTGTGTTCTTCATGCTCAAAATTGCATTGGCTATTAGGGGGCTTCTGTGGTTCCATACAAATTTTAGGATTGTTCATTCTATTTCTGTGAAAAACTTGACTGGAATTTGTTAAGAATTGCACTTAATCTGTGGGTGGCTTTGGGTACTATGGAGATTTTAACAAATTAATTCTTCCAACCATGAGCACGGATTATCTTTCCATCTATTTGTGTCTTCAAATTTCTTTCATCAGTGCCTTATAGTATTCAAGGTACAAGTCTTTCACTTCCTTGGTTAAATCTATTACTGTGTGCTATATACATATATTTTTTGATGCTATAGTAAATACAATTGTTTTCTTAGTTTCTCTCCCTTTTTTTTTTAAAGATTTTATTTATTTGAGACAGAGAATGAGAGAGAGAGAGAGAGAGCATGAGAGGGGGGAGGGTCTGAGGGAGAAGGAGACTCACTGCCAAGCAGGGAGCCCGATGCAGGACTCGATCCCAGGACTCCAGGATCATGACCCGAGCCAAAGGCAGTCGCCCAAACAACTCAGCCACCCAGGCGCCCTTAGTTTCTCTTTCTGATACTCTGTTACTAGTGTACAGAAATGCAATTAATTTTTGTATATTGATTTTGTATCCTATACCTCTACTGAATTTATTAATTCTAATAGTTTTGTGGTGGTTTTACAATTATCTATATATAACATCATATAACATAACATGTAACTGCAAATACAGTTTTACTTAATCCTTTCATTTATGGATGCTGTTTATTTCTTTTTCTTGCCTAAGTGCGCTGGCTAAGACCGTCAGTACTAAGCTGAATAATAATAGCAAGAGTGAGTGAACATCCTTATCTTGTTTGAAAAGAAAGCTTTCAGCTCCTCACTTTTGAGTACAGTATTAGCTGTGGGTTTGTCATATATAGTTTAGAAAAAAAAGCTTTCAGCTTCTCACTTTTGAGTATAGTATTAGCTGTGGGTTTGTCATATATAGTTTTTATTATGTTAAGGTACGTTACCTCTATACTCATTTTGTTGAGACTTAACATGAATGAATACTGAATTTTGTCAATGGAATATATGCCACTTGATCATGGTGTATGATCCTTTTAATGTACTACTGAATTTGGTTTGCTAGTATTTGTTAAGGATTTATGCATCTATATTCATTAAGAAGACTGGCCTGTAATTTTTTTTAATTTTTATTGTTATGTTAATCACCATACATCATTAGTTTTTGATGTAGTGGTCCATGATTCATTGTTTGTGTATAACACCCAGTACTCCACGCAGAACGTGCCCTCCTTAATACCCATCACCAGGCTAACCCATCCTCCCATCTCCCTCCCCTCTAGAACCCTCGGTTTGTTCCTCAGAGTCCATTGTCTCTCATGGTTTGTCTCCCCCTCCAATTCCCCCCCTTCATTCTTCCCCTCTTGCTATCTTTTTTTTTAAAAATATATATTGTATTATTTGTTTCAGAGGTACAGATCTGTGATTCAACAGTCTTGCACAATTCACAGCACTCACCATAGCACATACCCTCCCCAATGTCTATCACCCAGCCACTCCAGCAACCCTCAGTTTGTTTCCTGAGCTTAAGAATTCCCCATATCAGTGAGGTCGTATGATACATGTTGTAATTTTTCTTTCTTATAGGTTCCTTGTCTGGTTTTGCTATCAGGGTAATATAATAGTCTCATAAAATGAGTAAGAGTTCCCCCCTCTTCTATTTTGTGTAAGATTTTAAGAAGGATTGGTATTAATTCTTCTTCAAGTGTTTGGTAGAGTTCACCAGTGAAACAGTCTGGTCCTAGACTTTTGTTTGTTGAAGGTTTTTGATTACTAATTCAATCTCCTTACAAGTAATTGGTCCATTCAGATTTTTTTTTTTTTTTAAGATTTTATTTAATTATCTGACAGAGACATAGCAAGAGAAGGAACACAAGCAGGGGGAGTGGGAGAGGGAGAAGCAGGCTTCCCGCGGAGCAGGGAGCCCAATGCAGGGCTCGATCCCAGGATCTTGGGATCATAACCTGAGCCGAAGGCAGATGCGCTTAACGACTGAGCCACCCAGGCACCCCTCCATTCAGATTTTCTATTTCTTCATGATTAAGTCTTTTTTTTTTTTTAAGATTTATTTATTTGACAGAGAGAGAGAGACAACGAGAGAGGGAACACAAGCAGGGGGAGTGGGAGAGGGAGAAGCAGGCTTCCTGCTGAGCAAGGAGCCCGATGTGGGGCTCGATCCCAGGACCCTGGGATCATGACCTGAGCCAAAGACAGACACTTAACTGACTGAGCCACCCAGGTGCCCCTCTTCATAATTAAGTCTTGATAGGCTGTATGTTTCTATGAATTTATCCATTTCTTCTAGGTTGTTCAATTTGTTGGTGTATACTTGTTCATAGTAGCCTCTTCTGATCCTTTGTATTTGTGTGGTATCAGCTGTAATGTCTTCTCTTTCATTTCTGATTTTACTTCAGTCTTTTTTTCTTGTTAAGTCTAGCTAAAGGTTTGTCTATTTTGTTCCACTCTTCAAAAAGACCTCTTGATCAGACAGATCTTCTCTATTGTCTTTATAGTCCCTATTTCATGAATTTCCACTCTGATTCTTTGGTATTTCCTTCCTTCTGGCAACTCTGAGCTTAGTTTCTTCTTATCTAGTTCTTTGAGGTATAAATTTAGGTTGTTTGAGATATTTTGTTTCTTAATGCAGTCATTTATTGCTAGGAACTTCCCTCTTAGAACTGTTTTTGTTGTATCCTATGTTTTGGAATATTGAATTCCCATTTTCATTTGTCTCAGACATTTCTTTATTTCCCTTTTGATTTCTTCCTTGAACCACAGATTGTTCAGGAAGATCTTGTTTAATCACCATATATTTGTAAATTTTCCAATTTTCTTTTTTTAAAATTAAGGAATAATATATATTATGTTTGTTTCAGGTGCAAAATATAAGCATTTGATATTTGTATATATTTTTAAATGATCACTACAATAAGTCTAGTTAACATCCATCACCATACATAGTTACAGAGTATTTTTCTTATAAGGAGAACATTTAACATTTACTCTTAATAACTTTCAAGTATGCAGTATAGTATTATTAACTACAGTTGCCATGCTGTACATTACATCCCCCTGACTTATTTATTTTATAATTTAAGTTTGGACCTTTTTCTTTTGACTCCTTTCATGCATCCTTTGACCATGCCCCACTCCCTGCCTCTGGCAACCACCAATCTGTTTTCTGTATCTATGAGCTTGGTGGTTTTGTGGGGTTTTTTGTTTTGTTTTTTCAGTTTTTTTTTAGATTCTACATACAAGTGAGTTCAGTATTTGTCTTTCTCTAACTTCTTTCACTTAGCATAATGCCCTCAAGGTCCATCCATGTTCTTTCAGATGGTAAGATTTCATTCTTTCTTATTTCTGAATAATATTCTTTTTTGGAATTCAAAGATTTTCTTCATCCATTCATCCATCAAAGGACACAGGCTGTTTCCATATCTTGGCTATTATAAATAATGCTGCAAAGAACATGGGGGTGCATATATATTTTTAAGTTAGTGTTTCTGTTTTCTTCAGATAAATACCCGGAAGTGGAATTGCTAGATCACATGGTAGTTTTTTTTTTTTCCTTTTGAGGAATCTCCATATTATTTTCCACAGTGGCTATGCCAGTTTACATTCCCACCAATGGAGAGCACAAGAGTTCCCTTTCCTCCACATGCCTGCCAACAATTAATTCTTGTCTTTTTCATAACAGCCATTCTAACAGGTATGAGGTGATAATTCTCCACTTTTCTTCTTGTAACGGATTTCTACTTTCATACCACTGTGGTCAGAAAAAAAGCCTGATATGATTTCAGTCTTCTTAAATTTATTAAGACTTGTTTGTGGACTAACATATGACCTATATTGGAGAATGTTTCATATACACTTGAGAAAAATGTGTATTCTGGTACTATTGGATGGAGTGTTTTTAAATGTTCCTTAAGTCCACCTGGCCTATCAGGTAATAAGGCCAATGTTTCCTTATTGATTTTCTGCCTAGGTGATCTACCTGTTTAAAGTGGGATATTGAAGCCCCCTACTATTGTTGCATTGCTTTCTATTTCTCTCTTCAAATCTGTTAATATTGGCTTTACGTCATTTAGGCACTATGATGTTGAGTGTATGAATATTTACAAAGTTATATCCTCTTACTGGACTACCCCCATTATCATTATATAATAAACCTTCTTTTCTCGTTACAGTCTGTGGCTTAAAGTCTATTCTGTGTGATAGCAGTATAGCTATCCCTACTTCCTTTTGGTTTCCATTCACATGTAACATATCTTTTCATCCCCTCACTTTCAGAGTGTGTGTTCTCTTAAAGTGGTCTTGTATTTTTACCCATTCAGCCACTCAACATGTTTCCATTAAAGAATTTAGTCCAGGGGCGCCTGGGTGGCTCACTCATTAAGCATCTGCCTTTGGCTCAGGTCATATTCCCAGGGTCCTGGGATCAAGCCCCACATCAGGCTCCCTGCTCGGCAAGAAGCCTGCTTCTCCCTCTCCCACTCCCCCTGCTTGCGTTCCCTCTCTCACTGTGTCTCTCTCTGTCAAATAAATAAATAAAAGAATTTAGTCCATTTCTATATAGTTATTGATAGGTATAGACCTAATATTGTCATTTAGTTCATTGTTTTCTGGCTGTTTTGTATTCTATTTGTTCCTTTGTTCTTCTCTTGCTCTGTGATTTGAATTTCTGTAGTAGTATGCTTAGATTCCTATTAATCTTTTCTATATATACAGATTTTTTGCTTTTGGTTATTACCAGGAGGCTTACATTAGACATTGATACCAGCAGGGTTCAGTGCGGAGGAAACAATCAGAAACACCCGTGTCCCAATATTCCCCTGTAGGAAATCTATTTCCCTGAAAGTAGCCTGAGGTCAGGCTTCTAATTTAGCAGACAACCAGGGGCTGACAGCAACCCTCCCAGGAGACCAGGGAAGTCTGCAGATACCACCTCCGCCTTTTCTCTCTAGCCTAATCCAAATCTCCAGTATCTCCACACAATCAGCTTATACACACATCTGATGCCCCAGCTTTTACAAATGCTACCCAAAGGAAGGGCCCTGGATCACCTGTCTCTGAAAGCCAATGGGGCTTGCATTCATAATTTGCACAGGACTGTAGCAATGAAGTAGTTCTTAAAAATGGTAAAATAGCAACCTCTTCAGTGGCTGTATACCTGGGTCCAGTGCAGAGGGAGCAGGCAAAAATGTCCATCTCTGAGTCTCTCCCTGGAAGGCCCCTAACTATATACTTTCCCAGTTACTGCGTGGGGGATCCAGCTTCCAATCAACCTACATCTAGGTGCTGTGATCCTACCCTTTGGAACACCTGACAAATCTTGGCACAACCTCAATTACTGGGAGCCACTAAGAATAAAGAAAGCAGTTTGGGCAATCACAAAAATCTGAGAGAAAACCAAGAACTCAGGCCAGGCTGTTAATAAGGTTCATCTCCTACAGAATACCATTCCATCAAGACTGGGAAAGGAGCTTTTTTATCTAATGCATAGAAACCAACAAAAAGAGTCAAGAAAAATGAAGAAACAAAAGAACATGTTCCAAACAAAAGAGCAAGATAAAACTTCAGAAACAGACTTTAATGAAACAAAGATACATGATTTACTTGATAAAGAGTTCAAAATAACAGTCATAAAGATGCTCACCAAGGTGAGCAGAACAATGCATGAACAAAGTGAGAATTTCAACAAAGAGACAGAAAATATAGAAAAGCACCAAAAAAATCAAAGAGGGAAAGAACACAAACCAAACTGAAAAATTCAATAAAGAGGTTCAACAGACTAGATCAAGTGGAAGAAAGTATCAGCAAATTCAAAGACTGGGCAATAGAAGTCATCCAAAGAAGCAAAAAGCAAAAAGAATAAATATGAAGATAGCTTAAGGGACTTTTAGGAGACCATGAAGTAGACCACCACTCACATGACAAGGGTCCCAGAAAGAGAGGATAAAGCAAAAGGGACTGAAAGTTTACTGAAAGAAAATGTCCCAAAAATGCCCTAACCTGGGGAAAGAAATAGATATCCAGATATAACCCACAAACTTTCAAATAAGATGAATCCCCAAAAAACCCTTATCAAGACACACTGTAATTCAAGTATCAAAAGTTAAAGACAAAAAGAGTATCTTAAAAGCAACAGGAGAAATAGAACTTGTTTCACACAACTGAATCCCTGTAAGACCATCAGTATATTTTTCAGCAGGAACTTTGGAGGCCAGAGGGGGGTGGCAAAATATACTCAAAGTGCCAAGGTAGGAGGGTGGCAACTGCCAACCAAGAATACTCTACCCAGCAAAGCTGTCTGAATGGAAAGAGAAATAAAGAATTTGAGACAAGGAAAAGCTGAAGGAGTTAATCACTACTAGATCAGCCTCACAAGAATTGTTAAGGGGACTTCCCCAAGCTGAAACAAAAGAGTGCTAATTACTAAACAAGAAAACATGAAAGTATAAATCTTATTCATAAAAAGCTAAATATATGGTTAAATTCAGAATACTCTAATTATGTAATACTGGTGGGTAAATCACTTACAAATCTAGTATGAAGGTTAAAAAATTATAGTAAAAACAACTATAATGTATTAATGGAGAAACAAGGTAAAAAGATGTAAACTGTGACATCAGAAACGTTAAATGTGGGAGGCAGAGTAAAAACTATAAAGCTTAAGATGCATTCAAAGTTGTTATTAGCTTAAAATACTGTTATAAATATGTTTTTTATAATAACCCTAAATGGGATTTTTACCTTGATACTGCTGTGTGTCTCATGTTTATGGATAATTAGTTTTCCTGAATTTTTAGAAGAAGGTGGTGTTCAAGGTAGTTTTTCTAACTTTACAAAATTCACTCTTCTGTTGTTTTCATGTAATGTTAAACAACATGGTAGTTTCCTTTCTGAGAACTCCCAGCTGTTATCTGAACCTTCTCTTTTCTTCCTCTTTTGACCCTCTAATTTTCCCTGTTCTGCTCAATTTTGATGCTACTATTGTATTCAATTTTGTTTCCATTCAGTGTAGAACCCTGTGCTGGTAGAGATCTCTAGCAGCTTCATTTCAAGAATTATTTGGAGCCAAATTGTTCTATCCTGTCTTTACAATGAACACACTGTACTTGGTCGATACTGGACTGGGCAAACCGCCCCCCCCACCTCATTTCAGCTGCTGCTCTTAATATAGTCCACCACATTGTCTAGTAAATAGTTGAGGCTATTTTGGAGGTCTCCTGCTTTTAAGTTCTATGAAACACCCTACTCAACTCTCTCTGCATACTTTTGCACAAACAGTAATACTAGGGAGGTCTTGTAGCTGTTAGTGGTCTGCTCTTCTCTGCTTTTATTTCTGGATGCCTGAGGTTAGTTTTATGGTATGTTTTTGGATTTGCTATCTAGTTTCATTAGTTTTTGTATGAGTCTTCCGAGGAAGTAAAAAAAAAAAAAAATGATATGGCCAGATTTACTTCCTACCATCCCTCTTAAAGCCAAATTTGAAATTCAAAGCAATTATGTTTTATATTCAACATATATTTATTACTTCTCTTGACTTATTTCTACTTATTTTTAAACCACCTTGTTGTCTTTTCATTCTTTTTTAAAACAAGGCAAAAAAATACTCCAACTCCATAATTACAAAATCTTTATTTTAATAAATGCTTTAAATCTTCAATGATTTTCAATACTTCTAAATGCTTCCTGATTCACAGTTCAGATAACTCACAAATGTTTACACTTGGAAAAAATTCCTTCAACTACCTAAGACTCTGTTTCTGCTGAGACCTTAAGAATGAGACCACCAGAAACCAAAATAATTAAACACAAGAACATAAAAAAATAGTGCCGTTAAAAATCTGAACATGATCTGACTAGAAAATCCATGTTTATGTATTATAACTTTGTTTTCCTTGAATATTGGTGTGCAGCATGCATTCAGATTTTTTCCTAGTCCTGGGGTCAGCAAACTATGGCCCACTGACTTATCATATGTTTTGTAAATAAAGTTTTACTAAAACACAGCTGTGCCCGTTCCCTTATGTATTATCTGCAGCTGCTTTCACACCTCAACAGCAGAGGTTAAGTAGTTGCAACAGAGATCTTATGACCCACAAAGCCTAAAATATTTACTATCTGGCCCTCTCCTAGTCTAGAGATGTATCAAATGAGCTACCCTGAGCAGCACCTGGGGGCTCTATGGATAGTTCTGAGTAGGATGACTGTTGTGCTAGGTAGGTGTCCAGCACACTGCGGGATGTTTAGCGTCTCTGGCCCCCCATAAACTAAAGCCAAAATGTCAGCAGTACTCCCACTCCTCGTTAACCAAAACTTCCCACACTCTGGGAGAGAGGAGAAATACAATCCCTGTTTAAGAATCACTAAAGAACTAATTAGCTCAGAGTAAAGAAAAAGAAAATACAGTCGGTAAATTCTAAATCCTACCAAGACAGATGAAAATGTAGTTACCTTCTTTTAAGAGCAAACTAAAAGTCTACTCTTCTTCCTCTTTGACAGCCAAAAATACATTAATTTCTTCTTAATAAAGTTAGGCTTTATAATTTGATTATGATATCAAAACACCATGATGTTTACTTAAAATTTAAAATTAAATTTATGAGGACAGCTTACCTATTTGTTCCGTCCAGATTTGATTTGTGGATGAAATTGAGTTTTGCATCTGCCCAATAAAGCTTCTGTTCCTCATAATCCAAAGTCAGTCCATTTGGCCAGTAAATTTCAGTGTTTATTATAATGAAGCGACTTGAACCATCCATTCCAGCACGTTCTATCTTTGGTACTTCTCCCCAGTCTGTCCAATACATGAACCTAAAAACCATATAAACAAATAAACCCATGATATAAAAGCAGGTTAACAGCCAAGTATTTTATAATTATCACGATTAGACAAAGAAAGCTCTCTCAGGAACATTAAAACTGAAACCCTTAGAAATTATCAAAATTTTAATAATCTACCTTTTTGTCACCACCATGGTAATAACTGATTTAGGCAAGCATCATCAAGCAAGCAAAAAACTATGTGATCAAAGTTTACTGAGAAAAAGGGTATTTACACTGTCTTAATGTATCTCCCCACAGATTATTTATTAAGGACAAAAGGGAAAATGGTATAAGCACATCATCTAAGTTAACATCATCGAGAGAGGGACCAAACTGGTGTCATGTATGTGGTGCACTGGGGCAAGGACAAACCATCTTTCATGCAGATTCTCTTACACAGTATTCCTGCCAAAAAATGTATAACCTGAACAAAATTATGAGGAAAGGGAGAAAACCAAATTGAGGAACATTCTAGAAAACAACTGGTCTTTGAAAATATCAGTGTCACAAAAGTCAAAGGATGGCCGAGAAACAATCTAGATTAGAGAGGAATAAAGAGACATGGCAACTATAGAGTGCATGATTCTGGACTGATCAGTTGAGGGAAATGCTATGAAGACATTATTGGGAAACCTGGCAAAATCTGAGGGACTGTCAAATTATATAACAGCTGTGTACTGATGTTAATTTCCTAAATATGATCACTATACTGCAGTTAGGGTATATAGGATTTCATAGTACCATTTTTGCTTCTATTCTACAAGTTTAAAAATTTTTTCAAAATAAAAAAAAATGGAAGTCTATTATTAATAGTCTCATACCAAAGGTAAAAACAAAATTTTCCTTGTTAAAGGTAAAACTCTTAGTGTGTTATATTTCATGGAGTAGGTTCCATGCCCAGTGTGGATCCTAATGCAGGACTCGAACTCACAACTGTGAGATCAAGACCTGAGCTGAGATCAAGAGTTGGATGTTTAACCAACTGAGCCAACCAGGTGCCCTAAAGACATATTTTTTAAAGGTAATGAGGGTGCTATGAACTAGATATTATGTACTCAATAAATGTGTTCACACACAATTGGAATTCAAGTAGAAATTTTACTCAAGAAGTTGGTGAAATGGTAATACTAAAATAATTCTACTTGTATAAATATATATTTCATATAAACTGCTTACTCAGTGAAATTATTGGAAGAGAATAGCAGGTAGGGAATAACATACTTCCTAGACACAAGGCATTGTGCTAATGGTTTTACATATACTATCTCACTTAGGCAGTGTCATGAAATATTATTTGTCCATCACCGTACATATTTCAGATGAAACAACTCAGTATATTGCTCAAAGTAACAGAGCTAATAAGTGCGGAAATTCAAACCTACATCCCCCGATTCCAAAGTCAATTCTTATGCCACAGGTCAGAGCCTTGATCTATAAGGAAGAGAAGGCAAAGTGTTCCCTAAAGAAGATAATGACTGGATATTGTCCAGAATGAGGAGCAGGGGAATGGTTAGATTTATGCAAGATAAAACTATATAAAAAAGCAAGGCAGACAATTTTAGACCATGTTAAAATTTTGGGTTTTTATTCTGAGAGCAACATAAAGACACTTGAAGACTTTTAAGATTGGAGGTGAAATGACTGGCTTTGTTTGGGGGAGTAGGGCAGCTGAGGAAGAAGAAACTGGCTACACTGTAGAAAAAGACTAGAGGAAAACTAAAAAGAATACACAGAGGCTCTCCTCTAAACCAAAGTAAAAACAGGAAAAGATGGTCAAAAATAATTAAAGTCTCTGAAACATGATCAAAGGATAAACAACAAAATGAAAAACATTTACTAAAGAAAATGAACTCTCAGGAGGAAATGTGATAATTCAGCCATAAGGTACTCACACCACCACCCACGCTGCTAGGTTTATGGCACAAAAGCGCTACCCCAAGCAGATGTGGCAGACCCTAAAGATTGGCAGCTACATGGCCCTGCAAGAGGATGCTGACTTTATTTGAAGTAATGGAAAAATCTATATGCCCAGGAATGTTGTCAAAAGTAAGAATGCTCTCAGAACACCTGGGTGGCTCAGTTGGTTAAGTTGCTGCTTTCGGCTCAGGTCATGATCCCAGGGTCCTGGGATCGAGCCCCATGTCAGGGAGCCTGCTTCTCCCTCTCCCTCTGCCTGCCTCCCTGCCTACTTATGCTCGCTCTCTGTCAAATAAATAAATAAAATCTTTAAAAAAAAAAATAAGAGTGCTCTCCATGGCAAACAATCAGGGAGGGCTATTATCCCAAGCAATACTGGTCCAAAAAGTATAAATGTAATGTAGGTAAATTTTAATTTTTTTGACAAATAAAAGACTTTACACTGGCTACTTCACAAAAGAAGATACATGAATAGCCATTTGGCAGATAAAAAGATGCTCAATTTCATTAATCATCAAGGAAATTGGAACTATAGTAACAAAAAATAAAATATAAATAAATAAAACCTTAGTAATATACCAACTCCACACTCACTAAGAAAGGCTGACATTTAAAAGACTAACAATACTAAGTGTTGGTGACGAGCAACTGGAACTCTCGTACACCACTAGTTTAATCACTTTGGAAAATAGTTTGGCAGTTTCTTATAAAGTTAAATGTACATTTAACTCTGTGAATCAGCAATTTCACTTTTAGGTATCTATCCAAGAGAAATAAAAACATATCCACTCAACAACTACACATGCAAATTCACAGAAACTTTATTCATAACAGCTAAAAATTAGAAACAACACAAATATCCATTAATAGGATGATATACAAACTCTGGTATATTTATACAATGGAATACTACTTAGAAATACAAAAAAAGTAACTATTCTTACATTCAACAAGGATGAATTTTTAAAATTAGCCTGAACAAAAGAAGCCAGACTCAAGAGAGTAGTGACTTCATGACTCTATTATATGAAGTTCTAGATTCAGCAAAACTAGTCTATAGTGATAGAAATCAGATCATTAGTTACTAGGGTAGAAACAGAGGTTGACGTGAAAGGGACTAGAACAGCTTCCTGGAGTGAGGTGATGGAAAATTTGGGGGGAGTAATGGTAGACAAATACATTTATCAAAACATCAAACTATAAATATAAAAATATGCATATTTCTGCATATAAGTTGTATCTCAATAAAGTTGCCTAAACACAAATAAGAAACAAGAGACAATTTTTAAAAGCTAATTCAAAAGTACCTTCTTTTCTGTAGAAGCCTTTCCTAGCTTGCCCAGTGTTTCTCCCTCCTAGGTGCTCCTACAGCATGTTTCACTGTGCTATAGTACTTATCACACTTCGTATATCAATTATGAAGAACTCATATGGACTGAACATCAGCAGTTTGCACACTATCAAGATGGATACAGCAGTAAGTGGTGTTGTCTATTCTGTATAATATAATTTAGATAGGTCTCACAATTGTCATTAACCTAAGCATTAAACTTATAAATTAAGAATCCAGTGTCTAGTTTATGGTGAAATAAAAAGTTAATAAAATTATTTAGCTCAACAAGAATTTTAGTACTAAGATTATGTACATGCTGCTGCTTATCAAAGCTAATAGGTAACTCTCATATTACTTAACAGTAAAAAAATAGATCAGGTCATGTTACTTCAAGGATAAAGGCTTCAAATACAAAGAGGGGAACAGACATTTGTTAAGATGAGAATCTGATTAAAGTTTAGAATTTTTAAGTGAATTTTGCAGATATTTTCATTTGTTCAAATATTTAAAATGCAAAATAAATGTTATCTATAAATACTAAAATTTCCCTGTTATTTAACATTTAAATTAAAAACTCATTACAAATTTAATATAGAAAGGGAATGAGGCACAGGAAGTAGAAAAACAGAGAAGTGTTTTATAAATTGCCAAGATATTATTCAATTTTTTAAAATGTACTAAGTACCTATTAGGAGCTAAGCATCATCCTTGACATAATACAAAAATAAGCAAGGCAAAACAATTGCCCCTATGAAAACTGCATCCCAAGTAAGGAGTGATAAATGTAGCATGAGATGTATGAACAGGGTGCTATAAGAGTACAAGGAAGTGATACCCAATCAAGCTAGTAAATGTTAAACGAGTTGTCAATAAAAGCTTACCAGAAGAACAATACTTTTATTTAGGCAGTTGCCAAAATGAGAAACAGCATTCCAGGAAGAAGACATAGCATATGCAAAAGACATCAGAAGTCATGACACGTTCAAGAACCAGCAAGAAGATCAGCAGAGCTGCAGCATATAGTGTATTTGCCGTGGGGGACACCAGGCAAAAAAAGAAGTCCCACAGAAGGGACCTATTCTGCTGTACAAAGAACTTGAACTGTATAACCTACAGGTGGTGAGAAGGGACTTCAGACTGTAAGCAGAAAAGTAAAATGGTTAAGATTATCCTTTTAATTACTGGTGATAACACTGAGGGACTGGCTAGAGGGGGAAGGAATTAGAGAAAGAAAATTAAAGCACAAAACTTCTGAAATATTCCAAATGAGAACTAATGAAGACAAAAGTTGAAAGATGGATCAGTGTGAGAGAAGAAAGATAAACGAGAGAGAGAGTAGGATGGCTCTCAAGAGTTGGCAAATGTGAATGAGTCCATGTTGGTGTCATTCAACAAAATATGGAATACAGACAGTTTAGGGGGCAACATGATGACTTCAGATAAGGATGAAATGACTATCTTCAACTCATTGTTTTTCCTTATATATCCAAAGAACCAGTCAATCGAGTAAAAGAAAAACTAGTGTAAAAACTAAGGGAAAGTAGGATAGAAAAGGTAAATAAAATTAAAAGGATGTTAACAGTCAAAAAAAGTTGGACTACAGTAACAGGGCAAAAGAAACTGCAATAAAAAGCTGCATGTGAAACCAAACCAGCCCCAAAGTATAAGAGTCATTAGGAACATAATGGGACAGATACATGGTGAAATTTTACAACCAGTGGGAAAAAAAATTCTAATGAGAGTGAAAAGAAAAGATATCATGCAAAATTCACGCATCCTTCCTCTTCCTGATCCCTGAGCCAGTTCCATCTTACACTGGTTAAGTAAACTGGGCTTTTACATGAAGAGGAGATTGGAGATTTCAAGGATATGTTTCCTGATAGAACTATAAAGAAAAAATGAACTGTGACGAAGTCTGCTATAACTCCACACTTCCCCTCTACTTGATTATTTGTGTTGGTATCATATTTCAATAATAAGTGATGATTAATAAGACAGTGAAAGCATTCATTTTAGAGGATTCATCTTTAAAGAAAATGTACAGTAATCATTCTATTGAGGGACAAGAAAGAACATGGAGATGGCTTTGCTGTGACAATATCCATCATAACAGAATTCTACATGTATAAACTGGTTATCCCAGAGAAAATTAGATTGCTAAGAATGATCCTTAAACGCCCAGTTTAGGTGATTAATTTTTAAAAGTTAGTGGACATAATACAAAGAATATATTTAACTCAGAAATAACACTGTATACCACTACTAGAAGATAAAGCTTATAAACCTGGGAATAAACAACATACTAAATCAATTTAGTTCCCTACTATTATCAAAGAAATTGCTAGCTATAGTACAGGCATACCTTGTTAGATTACATTTTGCGGATATCATGTTTTTTACAAAATGAAGGTTTGTGACAACACTGCATCAAGAAAGTCTACTGGAACCATCTTCCAACAGAATCTGCTCACTTCATGTCTCTGTGTCACATTTAGGTAATTCTCCCAATATTTCAACTTTCCATCATTATTATATTTGTTATGGTGATCTGTGATCAGTGATTATGACTGGCTCAAAGTTCAAATGATGATTAGTGTTTTTTTAGCAACAAAGTATTTAATTAAGGTACATATACAGTTGGTTTAGACATAACACCACTGCACACTTAACTGACTAGAGGATAGTGTAAATATAACTTTATATGCATTGGGAAAAGTTCCCTTGATTCACTTCATTGTGATATTCACTTTATTGCTGTCATCTGGAACCCCCAATTATCTCCAAATTATGCATTTTCCCAAATTGCTGTTATCTACGATCCTCTTTCTGAAGAAATCTTCTTCAGAAAGAAGTCTTCAGAAAGAAGAACTTCAGAAAGAAGTCTTCAGAAAGAAGAACTCTTCTTCAGAAGAGTTCAAACAACTGCTCAGCTAGAAAATGCCAACCTGAAATAGCTCCCCAAATAAAACTGAGTACTCTCTCCTTTGTTCCCCCACTGTACAGATTTCTATAGCAATACTTATAAAGCTTTACTGCAACAATATTTCCGTAAATTTAAAACTGGTTTATACCTAATCTATTTTTAGATAGTTAAATTAGTCTATCTATTTAGTAGAGAGTCTACTAATATAACTTGTCTATTCTATACATCGTAGGTGATGCATTTTGAGCTCCTCTAAATATAATAATGATGATATATTAACTGTCTGGAATGCCTCTCTCCTCCTTCTATACTTTCAAAATATCCTGATTCTTCAGAAGAGTTCAAATGTCACCACACCTTGGTGAAGCATTTCATAACACCCTCAAGCACACTCTCCTCTGTACATTTCAAATAATACAATATTAGGACTGTTTACACATTTCCCACCTCTTCTTATTCCAGGTCCTTGTTTTATTTATTGTTGTACCCTCTATCCTAAAACAATCTCATATAATGGCAAGTGTATTTACAGTCAGCATTCAAATGCTTAGTAATGGTCTGTACTCACCTGCTCTTGGGCCATTCTGTGTGTATTATTACAGAGCACATAGCCTTAAAAAATAAAGGCAGAATTTTATTTTAATGAATATCATTATTCTTCTACTATGCTCCAGTAACAAGCTGTTTGCTATTCCTTTAATGTGCAATGGCATGAGAGTCTGGCACATAGTGTTCCTACTGACTAAAAGCTATTACCTTGTCTCCCTGGAAAACAACTGCTCAGCTAGAAAATGCCAACCTGAAATAGCTCCCCAAATAAAACTGAGTACTCTCTCCTTTGTTCCCCCACTGTACAGATTTCTATAGCAATACTTATAAAGCTTTACTGCAACAATATTTCCGTAAATTTAAAACTGGTTTATACCTAATCTATTTTTAGATAGTTAAATTAGTCTATCTATTTAGTAGAGAGTCTACTAATATAACTTGTCTATTCTATACACGTTTTGCTACTAGGCCACCTCAGAGGGTATACGAGAACATCCCATCACCCAAAGCTAGAAGCTCTACATAGATAGCCTCACTGACTTTTTCTTAATGGTCTGGTAGAGACAATTTCTTTTTTCAAGATAAAATTATTTCAGTCATGCCTTTAATTACTGTCTGATATATTACAGGAATCCGGAAATTAGTTTTTGAGGAGAATCTTGCCGTTACCACCCTTGAGTATTTCCTCAGTTCACTTCTAAAGCTCATCTTTTTTTTGTTGTTGTTAGTCACCATACATTACCTCATTAGTTTTTGATGTAGTGTTCCATGATTCATTGTTTGCATATAACACCCAATGCTCCATTCAATACGTGCCCTCCTTAATACCCATCACCAGGCTAAACCATCCCCACATCCCCCCACCCCTCTAAAACACTCAGTTTGTTTCTAAGAGTCCACAGTCTCTCATGGTTCATCTCCCCCTCCGATCCCCCCCTTTCATTTTTCCCTTCTTACTTTTTTTTTTTAACATATAATGTATTATTTGTTTCAGAGGTACAGGTCTGTGATTCAGCAGTCTTACACAATTCACAGCGTTCACCATAGCACATACCCTCCCCAATGTCTATCACCCAGCCACCCCATCCCTCCCACCCCCCCACCACTCCAGCAACCCTCAGTTTGTTTCCTGAGATTAAGAATTCCTCATATCAGTGAGGTCATATGATACTTGTCTTTCTCTGATTAACTCATTTCACTTAGCATAATACCCTCTAGTTCCATCCACGTCGTTGCAAATAGCAAGATTTCATTCCTTTTGATGGCTGCATAATATTCCACTGCACACACACACACACACACACACACACACACACACACACACACCCCACATCTTCTTTATCCATTCATCTGTCGATGAACATCTTGGCTCTTTCCATAGTTTGGCTATTGTGGACATTGCTGCTATAAACACTGGGGTGAACGTACCCCTTCGGATCACTACATTTGTATCTTTGGGGTAAATACCCAGTAGTGCAATTGCTGGGTCGTAGGGTAGCTCTATTTTCAACTTTTTGAGGGACCTCCATACTGTTTGCCAGAGTGGCTGCACCAGCTTGCATTCCCACCAACAGTGTAGGAGAGTTCCCCTTTCTCCGCATCCTCACCAACATCTGTCGTTTCCTGACTTGTTAATTTTAGCCATTCTGACTGGTGTAAGGTGGTATCTCATTGAGGTTTTGATTTGGATTTCCCTGATGCTGAGCGATGTTGAGCACTTTTTCATGTGTCTGTTGGCCATTTGGATGTCTTCTTTGGAAAAATATCTGTTCCTGTCTTCTGCCCATTTCTTGACTGGATTACTCTTTGGGTATTGAGTTTGATAAGTTCTTTATAGATTCTGGATACTAGCCCTTTATCTGATACATCATATGGAAATGTCTTCTCCCATTCTGTCAGTTGTCTTTTGGTTTTGTTGACTGTTTCCTTTGCTGTGCAAATGAAGTCCCAATAGTTCATTTCTGCCCTTGGTTCCATGGCCTTTGGCGATGTCTCTAGGAAGAAGTTGCTGTAGCTGAGGTTGAAGAGGTTGCTGCCTGTGTTCTCCTCTAGGATTTTGATGGATTCCTGTCTCACACTGAGGTCTTTCGTCCATTTTGGGAGTCTATTTTTGTGTGTGGTGTAAGGAAATGGTCCAGTTTCATTCTTCTGCATGTGGCTGTCCAATTTCTGAACACCATTTGTTAAAGAGACTGTCTTTTTTCCATTGGACATTCTTTCCTGCTTTGTCGAAGATTAGTTAACCATAGAGTTGAGGGTCCATTTCTGGGCTCTCTATTCTGTTCCATTGATCCATGTGTCTGTTTTTG
This sequence comes from Callorhinus ursinus, assembly GCF_003265705.2. Taxonomy (NCBI): domain Eukaryota; kingdom Metazoa; phylum Chordata; class Mammalia; order Carnivora; family Otariidae; genus Callorhinus; species Callorhinus ursinus. Next base: position 20,888,216 of record NW_027397089.1, on the reverse strand, counting down.
TGCCAGTACCATACTGTCTTGATGATGACAGCTTTGTAATAGAGCTTGAAGTCTGGAATTGGGATGCCACCAGCTTTGCTTTTCTTTTTCAACATTCCTCTGGCTATTCGGGGTCTTTTCTGGTTCCATACAAATTTTAGGATTATTTGTTCCATTTCTTTGAAAAAAGTGGATGGTATTTTGATAGGGATTGTATTAAATGTGTAGACTGCTCTAGGTAGCATTGACATTTTCACAATATTTCTTCTTCCAATCCATGAGCGTGGAACATTTTTCCATTTCTTTGTGTCTTCCTCAATTTCTTTCAAGAGTATTCTATAGTTTTCTGAGTACAGATTCTTTGCCTCTTTGGTTAGATTTATTCCTAGGTATCTTATGGTTTTGGGTGCAATTGTAAATGAGATCGACTCCTTAATTTCTCTTTCTTCTGTCTTGTTGTTGGTGTATAGGAATGCCACTGATTTCTGTGCATTGATTTTATATCCTGCCACTTCACTGAATTCCTGTATGAGTTCTAGCAGTTATGGGGTGGAGTCTTTTGGGTTTTCCACATAAAGTATCATATTGTCTGCAAAGAGTGAGAGTTTGACTTCTTTGCCGATTCGGGTGCCTTTTATTTTTTTGTTGTCTGATTGCTGTGGCTAGGACCCCTAGTACTATGTTGAATAGCAGTGGTGATAGTGGGCATCCCTGCCGTGTTCCTGACCTTGGGGGAAAAGCTCTCAGTTTTTCCCCATTTCTCAAGCTCATCTTACCTGCTTTTATTATATTGTACTTTGCCCTGATACAGCAGGAACAAATGCCAAAGACATTTGTCACTGTGGGTATTATAGCAGCTTTCTTATGAGGACTAATGGGGGTAGAAATAGGTTTCATTATCAGGAGTAAATATGATTTCTCAGAGAATGACGTCTACCTAAAGAACATTAACCCTTAAAATTAGTATTTTCTTTTTTAGATTGGCTTACATTATTCCTGGGGCCCATTCCAGTTACAAAATTTATAGTTAACTGTCTTCCTTTATATCCACCATCATACCTCATTCACTTTTTCAACACTAAAAAGGGGGAAAAATAGAAACAATACACAAATCACAGCAAAGATATCCACAGGTCCTATGATCATGCACTCACAAAATGTCTGCTGTGGATACCTGGCATTTTAGGGAGCCATAGAGTGTCTCATCTACCTTCCTGTGTTCAAAGAATCCTCTGCTTCATGAGGCAGAGGCACGTCCTGAAAGCACAAGCTATTTGCTTTCTAAATCTCCCTTGCAGTCGGGACAGGGGGCATAATATTTGGGTTTTGCCTGTCAGACAAACCGAGAAAAAGAGAAAGTGGAGGCAGAAGAGAAGGAAGCAACAGCAGAGAAGCAGCAGCAAGGACCACAAGCAACCCATGCTGGTGAGGTTGGGGGCAATAGCAAAGGCTCATTAACGCCTGGTTCTTCTACGATTTAGGAAATTTTATGAGTAACCCAATAACCTCTTTAAAAATACTTTTTCTGTTTAAACCACAGAGGTTTCTATTACTTAAAACTATGAACACTAACATGCATTTTTAGATCCAATACCATCCAAAAGCATCACTTTAAAAGTTTAGATGGTCACTTCAACTCTTCTACCAACAAAGCCTCTTATGTTAGAAGTCCCCCCATCCCAACATCTTACAAATGGCATGTTCAAAAGTTTCACAGCTCTTCCCTCAATCTACTGGGACTCCTCTCCTAAGGGCCAATGTCAACATTCATAAGAATGACTGGCAGAGAACTATCAGGCAAATTACATCCTGAACCTTCCATCTGTACACTTATCTAAAACATTATCTTGATGAAAACTGATATAAAGGGAACACTCTGTGACAGACAGAAAAGCCAACTTAACATTAAAATTTGGTATTTATGTCACCATAAACAATGAAATAATGAGGTGTAAAAGAAAGAAAACTCAACTAACCTGTCTGATTTACTCACACTTTCATAATTTCAAAACCCAATAATCATTAATACATAATGACCATGACATAACCAGTTCTTGAATATTCAGAAACTAGAATTATAAATATAATTAACAATTATGCTATGGTCTGAAAGTCTAGTCACCCCCAAAACCCATATGTTGAAATCTCACCTCCCAATGTAATGGTATTAGGAGGTAGGGATTCTGGGGGTGATTAGGTCATAAGGGTGGAGCCTTCATGAATGGGATTACTGCCCTTATTAAAAAGGCCCAAGAAAGCTCCCTTATCCTTTTCTACCTTGTGAGGTTTCAGTGAAAAACAGCCATGGAGGAAGCAGGCCTTCACCAGACACCCAATCTGTCAGCACCCTGAGCTTGGGTTTTCCAATCTCCAGAATAAATTTCTGCTGTTTATAAGCCACCAGCAATGGTATTTTGTTGTAGAAGCCTGAATGGACTAATACAAGTTTTCTTTAGCACAGTGTTTCTTAGGCTGTGCTCCCCGCTCCACACACAAACACAGTAATAACAATAATACTAGTGATGATGATGATGATGCCAATTTTCAGTCATGGCAGCATTTGGGAAGGACTTCAGAAACTCTTAAAAATATCAGCAACTTGGGCTCTTCCATCAGAGATTCTCATTAAATGGGTCTGGGTTGGGACCCACACATCAATATTGTCTAAAACCTCCTTGACCTTCTGACTGGCACCGGCTGTTGGCACGTTCCATTGCAGCGCAGCCCTTGTGGCATCCGAGCCCACGGTGTCGGGCCCCAGGGAGGATCTGGGCATGCTGGTGGAGAGAGGTGCAAGAGGCAAGGACGATGGCTTTGGGAAAGCAGAATATGCTGCCATCAACTCCATGGTGGATCAGATCAACTCCTGTCTGGACCACCTAGAGGACAAGAACCACCACCTCCATGTCTGCCTTCAGGAGCTGCTTGAGTCCAACTGGTAGACATGCCTTGGGTTCCAGCAGCAGCTTGGGGAGGTCCCTAGAAATGCCAGGCCCTAGGCTCTGGGAGCCACCAACCAGCCCCAACCCTGCCTCCCTGGGTTAGGCTCTGGCCTGGACACGTACCATGGCTTAGATACTTTCCCAAGGGCTGGCCTTACAGGTTCCCTGGTGGGTCTGCCTGCCTGGGCCACCCTCCTGGTACTGCCCTTGGTGTGCCTGGGCCAGGCCCCACTGCCTAGCATCCTCTCCTGGGGTTAGGTGTAGGCCTGCGAACCAGCCACCCTGCTTGCCTGCCCAATTCCAGGGCACTTCCCCACCCTGCTCGGACATTAACAGGTGGACAACAAAACAAACAGTATTTTTTCTTTAATTAAAAAAATAAAAGCTCCTCCAAGAATTCTAACTCACTTAATGTCTAGAAAGAGTGAAGAGGGATCTGACTTCCTGAAGTATCTGTTTATCCATAGCACTCTTTTACAGTGATGTTAATATATTTAACTCACTAACCGGCTGGCCCTAAATATTATTTAATAAGTAGCTCTTAAAGCTATGGAAGATTATATAAGGAGGCAAAGCACCAAATAAATTATTTCCCACACAAGTCTTCCATATTTCCCTCAAAAGTTTTATAACTTGAGAAATGGGATTTTTAGACTTCACAATTACTGCTTAAATTGTACTAAGTATAAATATCCAAAGATATGTAAGGATGAAAATAGATTTTCAAATTGTTATTACAAATTTCCAAACTTTTAGATTCCAATTCTTTACATATAAAAATATTTACTGGCAACCCTCAATGGAGTTTTAAGTTTGCTTATTCATTGAAGATCTTACACACACGAGAGTCTCATTTTACTTATAGGATATGAACAAGTGAATACAATAAATATCCCTTTAGAGATCTTATTCTCAGTTTAGAACATGCTGTCAAAATGCTTTAAAAAAAGGCACGTTAAGTTACCTATGATTTTCATAAAAATATATACAATATAGTCACTTTGACATTGTATTACTTTGACACTGGGTGACTTGCATCTACCCTTAGCTATGCTAACTAAAGTGTGAAAAAGATCACAAAACTAACATTTTTTAAAATAATTATAATTTTTTGTTTTGTACTTCAGTAGGTCCAGTCAAGTAGGAGATCAATATTTAAGAAGCCAACATGGGCCGCCTGGGTGGCTCAGTCGGTTAAGCGGCTGCTTTTGGCTCAGGTAGTGATCCTAGGGTCCTGGGATCAAGCCCCGCATTGGGCTCTCTGCTCAGTGGGGAGCCTGCTTCTCCCTCTCTCTCTGCGGCCTCTGCCTACTTGTGCTCTCTCTCTCTCTGTCAAATGAATAAAATCTTAAAAAAAATTAAAATTAAAAAAAAGAAGCCTTTAACAAAACTGCATTACTCAAAAAGCAATTAACAATTCTGAGATTTCACCAGGGAAAATTGGTATACTTCCAAGTGTTTAAACACTCATGAAAATAAAAGTCATCACTTATTACTCTCTTTTTCAAATCCACACAGATCAAGCAGAGAAAAGTCTGCAACCTTAATCAGACACCCACTGTAGACAGACACACCCTAAAGCCAACCCACTCTTTGTGGAGGTCGGGAAGACATTAAGACTCTTTGAGAATATTACTGAGTCCATTTCTTTCTGAGACTCCAAAAATCAGGGTGAAATATGATCTAGAAGATCTCCAGTCTTCTGATAATGGTGCTAATTTTAGAGCTACCTAGATACTATCTAGGGTCAAAAGGCAAGAATAAGTTACTTCTAATTTCACCCTGGAGTCAAACAAGTCAAAGAAAAAACTTTAAGGTAACCACAGAAGAAACAAGACAGAAACAGTTATTTAATACTTATTTTTTAAAACATCAGAAACATATATTTTACTTTTTTATTTATATATTTTTTAAAGATTTTATTTATTTGTTTGACAGAAGAGATAGAGCAGGAACACAAGCAGGGGTAGTGGGAGAGGGAGAGGCAGGCTTCCTGCCGAGCAGGGAGCCCGATGTGGGGCTCGATCCCAGGACCCTGGGATCATGACCTGAGCCGAGGCAGACGCTTAACTACTGAGCCACCCAGGTGCCCCAGAAACGTATATTTTAAATAGGTTCATTTCACAAAGATTTAGTTTGCAAAAGAACACAAAGCAATGGGTAAGATATTAATTTGTTAATAAATTCTATATAAACACCACTTAAAAAGCTGAACAGTATGTTTCAATAGGCATTCATTAATCTACCAGAGATGGGAAGCATGTAGAAAAGAAGGACAAAATCATCTGAAAGCTACACAATAAAACTTTTTCCTTCAGTTGAAATAAATGACAAAAAGAAAATGGGAGCAGACTACGAATTAATTTCTAATCCAACTCTCAAAATTTATCAAATTGGAAATCTAGTATATATTTTTAAAACTCATGGTGGGAGGTTCTTTTAGAGTCTCACTCTACTTCACATCTCCAAAAGTAAAGAATTTAATATGATGTATGGTGCAAGCAAGGAGGCAACCAGTATGAAGAACAAATTGTACTGATACTACTGTATTGCTTAGCTTGTATAGTAGGCATACCATTGTTCATTATGTAATTCTTTTTATCTTTTTTGTAGGTATGAAATGTAAGTTTATGAGTGTTTAAAATATACAAAAAAACTAAACCATATGGGGTGCCTGAGTGGCTCAGTTGGTTAAGGGTCTGCCTTCGGCTCAGGTCATGATCCTGGGGTCCTGGGATCAAGCCCCACATTGGGCTCCCTGCTCAGCAGGGAGTCTCCTTGTCACTCTCCCTCCGCACCTCCCCGCTGCTCGTGCTCTCTCTCTCTTTCTCAAATAAATAAATAAGATCTTAAAAAAAAAAAAGCTGAAACAAAAAAGGAGAAGCAGCAAGCTGAACATACTTAACGCTTCTGAGTATTAGAAACAGCGCAATATATGAAATCGTACAGAAAAGAAATTGTAAATATTGGGGAATGGAGAGGGCAAAAAAAACTTATAAAATCTGTTTTTGGCAAAATGACAGACTAGAAGCCCAGAGAAACCTTCCTATTAAAGAGCACCTAAAAAATGACAGATAAAAGTATAAAAATATTTTAAATGCATGTCTGTACCCATAAAAATTAAAGCAAATATTCTGAGCACAGAAAACATAGAAAGGAAAAATTGAGAAAAGTAATCTAGTGTTGAAGGAGAGATGGTCTCTATAATCTATACAAGGTAGCCCCCTTAGATGAGAGAATACACATAATGCCAGAAACCCCAACTTAAACACTCTCAATGGGTAAGCTAAAAGGAAAACACACACACACACATACACGGAAACAGTAGAAATACCTGACTATAATAAAGACATAATTAATGAACATGAAGATAATTCTGGATAATCTCTAGTGCTAAATACACAAAGAAATGGATTCATGAAAGAGAGGTTAAAAGAGTAAGGAAAACAAATGTCTAGTTAAGAGTTCTATAAGAAAAGAAAAATGATGTAAAAGCAATATTTTAGGAGAGTTTTCTAGAACTGATGAAAGACATCAGTCCATAGAATCAAGAAACCAAATACCAATTAGCATAATAAAAATCTAGATAAATTTTTTTAAAACTAGATAAATCACACTAAAACTGTAATCAGAGAGGAATGGTAATAATGGATAGTTTCAACAACAACAAAGAAAGCCATCAGACAACAGAATAATACCATTAACATGGCAAGAAAAAATATCTGTTGACCTGGAATTGTATCCTATACAAAAAAATTTAAAACAAAGGCAAAATAAAGGTAGATTCAGATAAACAAAGCCTGAGAGAGTCTGCCCCCAACAGGACTTCACTAAAGGAAATTCTAAAGATTTAGAAAAATTATCCCAGAGTTCTAACATGTAAGATAGAATGATAAATCTAAATTTTAAAAATAATGTCTTATGGGTTAGAAACAAGGAAGCAGAACCTAAACTCAAGATAATGATAATATATAAGCCAGGAAAGTAATAAACAGAGGTAAAGTATACTAAGAATTTCCTAAGTGTAGATATTAAAAATTCCCAGAATTTAAAAAATTTTTCCAAATAAGATATTTTTTTTATTCTCAAAAAGACTGCAAATTTGTAGAAGGGAAAAAATTGACAAAATATAATCAATAAGAAAGACAAGAAAGAAAAGAAATGGGCAGAACAAATAGAAGGAACTCAAAATAAGAAGTCAGATATGAGTACAGCTATATTAGCAATTACAATAAGCACAAGTTGTAAAAGGACTGAAAAAAGCTTCAGTAGAAGACACATTTTATTTTTTTTTGAAGATTTTATTTACTTATTTGAGAGAGAGAGAGCAAAAGCAGGGAGGAGGGGCAGAGGGAGAAGAAGAAGCAAACTCTCCCGCTGAGCAGGGACCCGATGCCAGGTTTAATCCCAGGACCGTGGGATCATGATCTGAGCCAAAGGCAGACACTTAACCAACTGAGCCACCCAGGTGCCCCTAGAAGATACATTTTTAATGATGGATTTAAAATCAAACCAAAAATTCCAACTATATGCTACTTAAAAAAGAAACACCTAGAAAATATAAACACACATAATGTAAAAAGATGGAACACTATATATGATGCAAAAATTTACAAGAAAGTGGATATAGCAAGTGATACCTAACAAAAAGGACTCTATGGCAAAATGCAGTAGTAGCAATAAAGTCACTAAATAATGGTATGAGGTACATCAGGAAGAAAATTCCTTATCTACCTGTATTTCAAAACACAGCCTCAATGCACATAAAGCAAAATAGGCATATATACAAAAAGAAATTGTCAAATTAATTACCAAGTGTAAGATTTTTTTAACGCACTTCTCTTAATAAATCAGACTTAAAAATCAGTTAGGAATCAGAAAATTTCAACAGTACAAACAAGTTTGATTTAATGGACACATCTAAAACACTGCATTCAAAAACCACAAAATATACAGTCTTTTCAGGCACACATGGAATATTTTTTTGAGGATTTTTTATTTTTTTCTTAGTAACTCCACACCCAAAGTGGGGTTTGAACTCACAACCCTGACAGCAAGAGCTGCATACTCCACTGACTGAGCGAGGCAGCCAGCCGCCCCAAATGGAGTATTTTTTAAATATAACCACACACTGGACCATAATGCAAATCTTAAGTATAGGACTAATACACATGTCGAAGAGTAAATGTAATTAATTAACCTTGAAATAATAACTAGGAAAAAAAATCCATATCTGTCTGTCTGGAAATTAAGATTCACATTTCTAAAAAATAAAACACAATTCAAAGAAATCTATTATATTATTACAGAAGTATTAGATGCAAATAATGAAACTTTGAAGTACAGGTAAAAAGAGTACTAAAGACATTTAAATTATTAAAAGCTAAAAGGATGAAAAGTAAAGAGCTAATCCAAAGAAACTATAAGAAAAATAAAGGGAGAAGAGATCCCCAAAGTATTAAAAAAAAAAAAAAGCACCACATAGAAAAGCATAGGAAAAACATGAGCTTACAAAACTATATCAAGACAAGTTTTTAGAAACCTGAATAAGATACAACTACTAATAAAATCAAGAGTAAATTTATCTCTCCCAGGTGGGAGAAAAAGGGAGGACATAGCCCACATACCTACTGGTAAACTCTCTAAAATTCTCAAAGACCAAAAAATTCTAATCTTAAGACAAAAATTACTGCACTGCACAGGAAAAGGAAACACTCCAAAACAGTAGAATGAACAGTCTTCTCAAGTACATATAGAATATTCACAAGAATATGGGCCATGCAACAAAGAACTGAAATCATATATAGTAAGTTCTCTGGCCACAAGAGAATTAGACTAGCCCCTGTAAGAGGACATTATCTACAAAATCCTAAAAATTTGGAAACTAACCAATATATTTCTATATACATATATGCAGTAAATGATTAACCTTGCCCTAGGAGAGGTCTGGTCTTTGCCCTCAGCCAGTGAGAGGTAATTTCTAAACCCCTGGACTATCTCATTGATAAGAGTCTTTTAGACTCTGTCTGAAGATAGTCTTTTTGTTTATCTGAGGCCATGAGCCACCTCAGATAGTCTAGGCCAACAATGTAATTTATAGTAGGAGCTTTGGGCCACTCAGTATTAAGTCCAATCTCTAGAGGGGCTAGAGACTAAAGTCAGTCAAGCAGGAAGTAATGACCTGGTTGGCATTACTCTGCATGTTGTCACACAGCGCGGGAGAAGTAAACGCTGTCCACACAACTAACTCCACTGGGAGAAGACAACTAGAAGCTCTGCATTTGGAACTCTAGTGGACCCTGTCCTGTGCACCTCTTTCCCTGGCTGATTTTTATTCATATTGAAATAAACCATAACTAGCATATTACAACTTTCAGTGAATTCTGAGAGTCCTAGTAAATTACTGAACCTAAAGTTAGTCCTGTGGACCCCCAATCTGCAACTGGTGTCAAAAGTGAGAGTGGTTTTAGGGAGGGGGACATGAGCAAAATAGGTGAAGGGGATTAAGAATTATAAACTTACAGTTAATAAATAAGTCAGTCACAGGGATGAAAAGTATAGCATAAGGAATATAATCCATAATACTGTAATAACTTTGTATGTCAACAGATGGTAACTACACTTATCACAGTAGGCATTTCAATAATGTATGTAATTGTTGAATCACTATGCTAAACACTTCAAACTATTATCATATTTTATGTCAACTACACTACAATTTAAAAAATAAGATCTGTAGGCTAAATTTAAAAGCTTTAGGAAGAACTGTATTTTTGGTGGGGGGAGAGAGTATTCATGGGGCGGGGGAATGGGGGAAGACTCAAAGAGAGATGGAGAGAGAATCTGCAGGCTCCATGCCCAGTGCGGAACTTGATGGGGGGGCGCAATCTCATGACCTGAGATCATGACCTGAGCGGAAATCAAGAGTCAGATGCTTAACCCACTGAGCCACCCAGGTACCCAAGTACTATATTTTTAAATAATATAATTATGGAATATAATTTTTAAAATGTTTCTGTCTAAAAAACCTAGAGTAGTTTATGTTTTACTAGCCATACCCTGACTTATATGCCTAAATTGAGAGAGCCTAAGTTGGTAACTTTACCCAGGGATTAATCAGCCCTCAGAATGGGGGCCATCTGCCCCCACCAAGCTGGGAAACACCACCCTCCATGCATAGAAGCAGCATATGGCAAGGCGCAGACTCCACTGCATTTATACTTGAATCTTCCTTTGGTATCTCTAGAATGATAATTGTAAACAACCTATGAAATGAATATGCTGTATACTATGAATTCTGCAAAGTGGCTCTGAATAATAAAGCTGATTTGACAGTGTTTAAAACACACACACACACACACACACATATGAGATACCACTGCATACATATAAGAATAGCTTAAAGGAAACTAACTGACAATTTCAAGTACTGGTGAGGATGCAAAGTTACTTGAGCTCCCATACACTGCTAGTGGGAACAAAAAATGGTATAGCCACTTTGGCAAAATTTCAGTTTCTTATAAAGTTAATTATAGTTACCACAGAACCCAGCAATCTGACTCCTGGGTATTTACCCAAGAGTAATGAAAGAGAAATAAAAACTTAGGTTCACACAAAAACCTGCATACAAATAGTTATAGCAGCTTTACTTTTAATTGTCCAAACTGGATACAACCCAAATGTTCTTGAACTAATGAACGGATAGACAAACTGTAATACATACTGCTCAGCCACAACAAAACTACTGATACACACAACATAGATAAACCTCAAACGTATTGTGCTGAGTCAAAAAAGCCAATCTCAAAAGGCTATACATACTGTATGATTCCATTCGTATGACATTCCAGAAAACTACAGAATAGAAAACAAGTTAACTTCAAGGAGCTGAGAGTGGGGGCAAGAAGGTAAGTACAAAAAAGCATAAGGAAATTTTGGGGGGTGATGGAACAGTTCTGTACCTCAACTGTGGTGCTGATATTGACAAAGAGTCTCTGACTGAACTCTAGCCAGGCTCCACTGAGTCGCTCAGCTAGGCCTCAACTTTGGCCAAAAAAGACTTGAACAAAATACTAACAGTTTCTAACAGCTCAAGGCTGCATCCCTAAGATGACCCTAGTCCCTGAGAAACTCACTGCTGCCAAAAGAATTTACTGTTTGTTCCAGCCAACACCTGAACACAGGGCCCCTGTCTGCCCGTCTCTGTGGGAGGAGAGGGGCCTCTGATAAGTGCCAGTTAGCCAACCCAGATGATTTCACATAGACCAATTTCCCCTTCCAGCTTTTTGTAATTTATCACTCCCCTGACTCTAATGAACCCCTGCTCACCCCCTCCCTACTCCCTCATTCTCCCTTTAAAATACTGAGTTACCCATGTACAAATCAAAGTAGAGTTCCATTTATGCCGTACTCTTTTCCATGTTGCAATAATATATTACTGATTAAAATCTGTTCTTACTGTTTTAACTAGGGTCCAGCTTTTTCATCTTTGGCGATACACAATTGTATGCATTTGTCAAAATTCATATTATCATACTCTGAAAAGGGTGAATTTTACCATATGTAAAATTATACCCCAATTAAACTAAGGAAAAAAAAAACCCACAGCAACCAACTTCTGAACCATCAGCGATAATTCACCTCATTAATATATAAAAGAAAAATCATATGGTCATCTGAAATGCAGAAAAGTCACAACAAACATCAATTCTAGAATTTTTGCTTATATCAACAACTAAATGCATACACCCTTTCTCTAAAGCAAAAATAGGCAAACTATGGTCAGGGGGTCAAATCCAACCCATGCCTTGCTTTTTGTATGACCCTAGCTAAAAAGGGTTTTTAAATTTTTAAAGGTTGTAGAAAG
>NW_027397089.1:20159022-20242520 GCF_003265705.2 Callorhinus ursinus | reverse complement strand
TTTCTTTCTTTCTTTCTTTCTTTCTTTCTTTCTTTCTTTCTTTCTTTTTCTTTCTTTCTTTCTTTCTCTTTCTTTCTTCTCTCTCTCTCTCTCTTTCTTTCTTTTTCTCAGCACTTATGACCTTCTAACATACTATATAATTCACTAATTGTGTTCATTGTTTATGGTTTGAATTTCCCAGTAGAATATAGGCCCCATGAAGGCAGGGATCTTTGTCACTTTTTGTGCACTGGGGTGTAGCCTGAGCACCTAACACAGTACCTGACATATGTTCAATCCCTTGGCTAAATCAACAATTCTGGGGTAAACAATAAAAGTTAGTGTCTTCAGGTCTTCGGGTCGATAGACCTAAAAATGATTGCACTTAAGACTGTTTGCCTCCACATTCACTCACTCATATAATGAAACCTGAAGCACACACTAAGGGGACAGTGGTGGGAATTCAAACAAGGAGACTGGATTGACTGGAGCCACAACTGGGAAGGGCCATGAATGCCATGCCAACGACTTTGAACCTGATCTTAGATGCAAAGGTGGACTTACGAAGGCTTTGAAAGTAAGGGGCTGACGTGATCAGGTTGTGTTTTGGAGAAATCCTTCTAGTGGCAGTGGAGGGAAAGAGATGGAATCGCTGGAGGCCAGGAACGGCCACGTGTGAGATGGCAAAGGCCTCTGGACAAAGGTAAACTTGAGAGGTGACTGATGCGAGGGGAGGGCAGGGAGAGGGGGAGTCGAGGATTCTCCAGGATTTCCAGTGAAGTCTCTGGATAGAAACTGCTGCTAGGGATGCTAGGGATGCTAGGGTGAAGAAAAGGAGGAGTGGGGATGGTTAATAATATGGTTTGGGGGCCATGTTGATATGAAGGTGCGTCTGTGAAATACATTCATGCAACAACTGTTGTGTACCTAAGTGTGTGTCAGGCACTGTGCAAATCTCCTCAGACCTGGCGAAGAACTGGAGCCAGAGATCCTGATTTGGGAAGGAGGTGGGTCTAGCGACAGACCCAGGGAGTCTTCAGTGAGTAGGTACTAGCTATAATCATGGTAAGGAGGGAGACGAGGCCTAGATGGTGAGCAGACAGAGGGTCAGCAGTTTGCTCTTCGGAATCCTAGTCCGCAGGTGGTGGGTGGAAGAAGTGGCCTTGGAAAGGGCCACTGGAGAAGGAGTTGTCTGAGAAATACAGAGACCCAGCAAGTGATATGGAGAATGTCATCGTCTGGGGATTCTTAAATTCACTAAAAAAACAAAAACAATTTAAAAATATTTATTCCCAGGCTGACTGAGATGCTGATAATGAAGATAAAAATTTCCCTCTTGCTTCACCATGGAACTTTCTACTAGAAAACAAGCAAAGCGAATGGGCTAGGAAACAGCAGATCCATGTGTTCTCCTCACGGTCGGTCTAACCAATGCACCCTCACCCAAGCACAGAACTGCACAAACAAGCCAGAAAACCAAACCCTACCAGGCACATGACCCTACTATACACAACGGAGGCCTAGTGCTGGCTCCTCAGCTCGTTCGGGGATAAGCCACCCTGTTCCTCCCTGCCTCAGCTTCCAAGCTGTACGTGGAGGGCAACACAGTGCCCACAGTCTCCGCGTTCACAAGCATGTTAGAGTGTGACTTCAAGAATTCTCGTAAAGCACTTTGAGCTCCTCAAAGGACACAAACATGAAGTCTACACATTATTTTTGTAAGCCTATTAACAAGTCTCCGTCTCCATCTTCAAAGAAGCTCTCCTCCAGGGCACTGTATTTTATCTCCCCCCACGTCAGAGTTCAGTATTTGGAACAAAGACTTTGGTTACTATGGGAACCGAGGAACGACACACACCCGCCCTCCCCTTGGATTCCAGAAACACAAAAGGAGCTGACTACAAAGGTCTGGAAGAGGTTTGTGGGGCTGAGATGAGGCAGGCTAACAGATGGAGGCTTTGGTCCCAGGAGGCAAGAAATCATAATGGTTGAGGCATGCAGTGGGGTAGATGGAGAAATGGATGGTCTGAGCCTTTAACAAGCAGCAAGTCAACACAAATTTGGGGAGGGTCTGCTATGCACGTAGCTCTGTGCTAGGCAAAAGAAGTGTAAGACTAGGAGCTGATAATTGCATGTCAACAGGAAAGAGGCTTCACCCCAGAAGGCCTTTCATTCAGTCAGACTGAACCATGCTTACTGAGCTGAGCATGATGAGGCACAAAACCCAAGCGAGACACCACAGAGCTATAAAGATGATAAAGACGTCTTTCTACCCTTGTGAGGTCTAACTGTAGTGGTCAGGCCAGCAACACACATAAAGATTATATAGAGCAGAAGGAAGCACTAGAATGAAGGTAGAAGGTACAGATGGAATGTTCCAGGGGCGGGGAATCGGGAATGATTGGTTCTGACTTAGAACACGAAGGGAAGGCATTATAGAAGACCTGACATTAAGCCGTTGTTTATTGAGCATCTCTTCTTGACGTCAGCAATGAATAATGTGACAAAAATGCCTGGCCTCACATGGCTTCCACTAAGGAAAAGCTGGAGAAGGGCTGTAGGAGGAGCCGGGCAAGTGGAAGTGGATGCTGCATGTGGACATGTTTGGGGGGGCATGCCCTGAGATCAAGTGGACACGGAGCGGGGTGTGTTGTGGATTAGATGCCATGATGAAGCATTTTTACTAGGCTTCGCTGCTTGGCTAAACATTTGGGGACCCAACCCAAAGTCTACCCACTCCCCGTCTCATTTTATTACCAGCCTGGGCTCTGGGCCCAACCCTAACGTGTGCCTGAGGCCCACGGGCAAAGTTGAGAGGCATGGGTCCCATACTCTAGGGCTGGTGGTGATGAAAGGACACCTTGCAAGGGGCAGAGGTGGAAGAACCACGAAGAATCAGGAGGACACAGCAATAGTTCTGGGGAGGAAAGCTGAGTTCCATTTCTGATGTATTGATTTGGGAGACCTTGGGGAGGCTTAGGTGGAGATGCTTCCCGGGGGCTCAGGGGGTGCTGGTGCTTGGGAGACATGACAGCGCCAGCCATGTTGACTCGGGCTCATCCACCCAGAAATGGTGATTGAAGCCTCTTCCAAGAACCTGTTTGTAAAGGACTGGGGGATACCTGACCGGTTGTGGGGGGACATGGTGATTAACTAGGTTTCAGATTCAGAATCTTGTCACTGGCAGGGCTCTCAGAAGTGAGGTGGCTTCAATGTCAGAGGTACTCGAGAGACGCGTGCCAAATGAAACCAAGCTTGCCACTGAGCACACACATTACACAGCTTAACTGCTGCACATCTGGGCAGATGATGCTTGAATTCCTCTCTCTCTGACAAAAAGATTTTATTTATTTTTTGACAGAGACAGACAGCGAGAGAGGGAACACAGGCAGGGGGAGTGGGAGAGGGAGAAGCAGGCTTCCCACTGGGCAGGGAGCCCTAATGTGGGGCTCGATCCCAGGACCCCGGGATCATGACCTGAGCCAAAGGCGGATGCTTAACGACTGAGCCACCCAGGTGTCCCTAAATAAATAAAATCTTTAAAAAAATAAATGAATAACACAGGCCTGACATACCAAAGACATTTGTTTCTCATCTATTTTCCCCACTAGGATGTTTTTCCTGCTTCAAAGAGTGGACATTTTGCTTGTTCCCTGCTTTATTTTGAGCACTGAAAATAATTCTTGGCACAGAATAAGTGAATAATGAATACATGGTTTCGTGAATGAATGAATAAATGTGTAAATGGCCTCATCTTGGTCATCATGTTGAGTCTGGTGAATGCTAAGGCATTCAAGGGAGGGGGAGAGATGGTCAGGTTGGAGATTTATGGATGGAAGGGTGACAGTTGAAACTATGGGCGGGGACCATGATCTTTAGGGAGGAGAGCAAAAAAAAAAAAAGAAAAAAGAAAAAAAAAGAAAATGAGAAGTGCAGAGAAGGCAAGGACCAAGACTTTCACTCGCTTATTTACTCTCTAACTTTTAACTGAGCACTTACTAGAGGATAACCCAAGGCCCTACCCTCAAGAATATGCGAGTGAGGGAGACGACCACAAACACATGAACAAATAGGTATACAATGCAGATGAGAGTAAGTGAGGTGAAGAAAAATCAAGCAGGGTAAGAGGATAGAAAAGGAAGGGGTGCTATTTTTGATAGAATGGCCAGGAGAGGCTCCTTGAAATCAAAATGACGGAGTTTAGGCATTGAGCAGACCAAGGAGGCAAAACCGTATTATGTCCCCCGTGGCCAGAGCCTCCTGTGATTACAGATGGGCGCTGGAATTATCTAGGAACTTGGCTAACACTGGTCTATAGCTCTCCTATATGGAACACCCTAGAGGCTTAGCAGTTCTTTCCAAAGTTCTCCTTCTCTAGGTTGAGCTTCCCAAGCCGCCAGCGGCCTCAGTTAGGGCCTGGGCATTTAGAAGGGACAACAACAGCGGCATCCCTAGGCTCCCTGTGGCTGACAGTTGTATCACACGCACGCTTCGCGGGACCCTAACAACAGTGTGTCATACATTCTGTTCTATAGATGAGAAAACTGAAGCTCAGAAAGCCCAAGGTCCCACGGCCACTGAGCAGGAGAGCTAGGATTGGATCATAGGTTACCCTGACAACAAACTCCCTGTTTCCAGCTCTTTCCTTTTGGCCAGACATTTCACTAAAACCATCACCCTCTCCTGCCCCTGGTCTCTGTTGAACCCAGGGCACTCCCGCAGTGCCCTAAGGAGGCTGAGCTGTAACCTAAGTGGCCTTTAGGGAACACAGAGGGACCTAGAATATGGCCACGCATACAAGTGTGAGGATACTTCCATTGCCTCTTGTGACTACTAAGAGGATTCTGATAGTGTTATTCCTTCCTAGCCTTCTATCCATTGACTGGTAATACACACCACTAATAAACGCATCATCCCTTTTGAACATCTCTCCATGAGGTCATACAAAAGGAAGCCTGAATTAAGGAGGCAAGCCTTTCATTTTAGAATTAATTTTGCCATCTAATGCAAATACACTTATGTGTATACGAAATGGTACTTTTGCCTTCTACTACCTCATTCACTCTGCCTTCCACAGTAAGGGACTCTTAAATGCACATTTGACTGTGCAGTGACACCAAGTGGCTAGCTGAGGAATAACACATGCTAATTTAAGACCATGGGTTAGGTTTAAAAAAACATTCACAGAGCCATGCTAGACAGTGTATTTATCACATCCATCTGTTTAGGTTTTAGAGAATTAATAGGAAACTTCCACAGACCTGACTTTAATAGTACCTTTTAAAGAGATACCCTGTCCCACTGTAAGGAACTAGGCTTCCTTGGAGAAATGGCTAATTCCAGCTCTAGGGCAAGAAATGCCAAGATGTGCTTAGAACATCATGTCACACCAGACAGCAAGGAAGCTACCATAGAGTACTAGAGTCCTATCAAAAGGACTAGGAAACCAATTTGAAGAGGCTCCCACTGGCCAAAGATAGGACAACGTGAGCATCAGTAAGAACAACTGCACAGAACTGAAACACATCAGTTATGTTTAAATTCGTATGTTTATACTGAGCCTCAGAAAAACAGAGACCAACGCCACCTTCCCTGCAGAGCATGTTCAGGAATGAAGTCATTCTTCTGAAAACAGGCAAGAGAAGGCAACGAGCTAACGAGAAGGTATCTTGCCTTTTTTTTTTCTGTGACTCCCTCTCAGGGAAACCAAATAGCAGACGAGAGGAGGTTTCTCTTTATCAAAGTATGCCAGCTAATAAGTGAAGGAAAAATGGAGGACATGATCATTTTACAAACTCAAATGAAGCAAGGCATCTAGGTAAGGTGATCTACAGTTACTGACATCACAAAAACAGAGGCAAGCAAACGGGATGAGCCGCCCATGGCAGTATACAACATCACCAATGAAACATCCTGGCCGAAGGTGCCAACCTGAAGCTGCCCGTGCCTTTGGTTCTAACTGCTAACTTACAGGCAATGCCGGAGGCAGAGGACATGTTAAAACGCCGTGGAAAGGCAGTCTACAAAATTCAGACTATGGGAAACAGTAGGACAAATGATCCATAAGCAGCCCGGAAAAATAGAAAGGTGTGGTAGAGAGAAAAGCTACAGATTAGTAAAAGCTTAAAAGGTGTACCAGCCAATGGCCATGGATGGATTTTATTTGGATCCAGGTTCAAACAAACTTTAAAAACAAATGATCAGAGTAGTGGGGGAAATCTGAACACTGGACATTTTTTATTATTATAACATTAATGACACGCTGAAAAAATGTTAGGAGTAATAAGACATTAGGATTGTATTTTTAAAAAGTCTTTAGTAGTCACACTGAAGTATTTATGGATGAAAATATAATGTCTGGAATTCGCCTCAGAATAACCCAGTGGAGGGGCTGGGTGGCAGCTGTGAGGGTACACATGACACAGGGTCTGGCCTTGAGTGTAATCATCATTGAAGGTGAGCGATGGGTTCCATAGGGTCTCGTTATCTTATTCTTTTTTTTTTTTTAATTATTTGTCAGAGAGAGAGAGAGAGAGAGCACAAGCAGGGGGAGTGGGAGAGGGAGAAGCAGGCTTCCCGCTGAGCAGGAAGCCCAATGCCGGGCTGGATCCCAGGACCCTGGGATCATGACCTGAGCTGAAGGCAGACGCTTAACGAATGAGCCACCCAGGCGCCTCTCATTATCTTATTCTATCTTTTTATAAGTTTGAGAATTTCCATACTAAAAAGTTAAGGACCAAAGAAAACCATCAGACCTGCTCATTACCCTGGCTCTGCTAAAACAATAGCCCCATCTGCTTGGAGGCTTACGTGAACTGATTTAATCACGTCGACCTCATTCCTTATGAAATCAAAAGGGGCGAAGGGAAAAAATAATTACTGAAACCTCCCACAGGTCACACACATTAAGTCATCTGTAAAAACAGAAGCATCTTAGTAACTACTGAAAGATACTCTTTAGTAGGGGAGCCTGGGTGGCTCAGTTGGTTAAGCGACTGCCTTCGGCTCAGGCCATGATCCTGGAGTCCCGGGATCGAGACCCGCCTCGGGCTCCCTGCTGAGCAGGGAGTCTGCTTCTCCCTCTGACTCTCTTCCCTCTCGTGCTCTCTATCTTTCATTGTCTCTCTCTCAAATAAATAAATAAAATCTTAAAAAAAAAAAAAAGATACTCTTTAGTAGAAGTCCTATGAGGTAGGTTGCTATAGGCACTTAACAGATGGGGAAACTTGTCTTAGCGAGGCTGAGTGGGATTCAAACTAAAATAGACTTGTTCACTAGAGTGCCCCAGGCTGCCTCCCAAGACACATGGGAAGAGGGAGAAGGAATGCGGGTGAGACAGTGGAGACAGGGCACCCAAGATTTAAGGAGGCACTCACTCTCAGTGCCAATCCTGCACTTGGACAATTGTGAAAGTGGGTGCCTCCTTAAATTTTGTACTACAGCCACCTCGCTTCCCCACCCTAGTCCCTGCCCTTGGGAAAGATATTCTTTACCTAGAGTTTGCTTTCCCTGCAGCCTCTGTAGTGAAGGCTGGGAGGTCTGAATGATGAGTGGAGTAGAGGAGCCGGAGGTTCGAGGGCCGCGGCCCGGCTGGCTGCAGTACACTCACTGTCCTCTGGGGGGCGTGCGTCATCCGGCCTACGACTGCCCAGAGCAGCCCAGCTCACGTTCCCAGCATTAGTGTTAGCTCCAGAAAAAGCCACACCCTCAGGTAGCAGTGCTGGGGCAAGGCAGCCAAATAAGTAGGTTGGGAGGCGCCTGGGAGCGGACAAAAACTGTTCAGTACAAGATTATTTGTGTATTTATTTTTCTTCAGGTTGTTCTAGAGTAGAACCAAAACCACACCTATAGTTAATACTTGAAAAGATCCTGGTCTGTGACTGTACATGGTTCAGTGCTTGTCACAAAGTAGGGTTTTAACAAATGGGGAGTCACTGATTCTCTACAAGAGACTTGGTTTCTGAAGGGAGGCTGGGGCCCAAAGAATAAAACCATGCAACCATCTGCACCTGTTAATGCTCTATAGTCAAAAGGAACACAACCCCAAATGGGTCTCTGGAAACAGGATAAGAATGGATATAGGATGCCTGTGTGCTCTGCTCAAAGGACCGTGGACAATGAGCACCTGAGGGGGTGGGCAGTCCAGTTCTGGCAAATACTCCCTGCCCTTTTGGCATTCAAGGGGAGCATGGGGTAAAAAGGAGGGCCCCCAAGTCCTATATATATTCATATACTCATTTATATATTTATGACCCCAAACAACAGCTTGACTTCATATTCCCTGAGTCTCCCAGAACCCTACTGTGGCTAATGCAGATGTTCAGTTTAAGCTGTGGGGATAGTCTATCCACATCAATTTGGCAACTGGCAAAGTATTTATTCAGACATAATGCAAATGTTTGTGTGCTGTAAACTGAAGAAAATGAAATGAGAAATTGTCAGGACTCAGTATGTAACTTAATTCATCAATAATACAAAGAAATAAATAAAATAAACCTATTTGTATCAAAAAGAATAAAATACCAAGGAATAAATTTAACCAAGGAGGCAAAAGATCTATACACTGAAAACTATAAGACATTAATGAAGAAGATTAAAGAAGACACAAATAAATGAAAAAGATATTCCATGCTCATGGATTGGAAGAATTAATATTGTTAAGATGTACATACTACCAAAAGCAATCTACAGATTCAATGCAATCTCCATCAAAATTCCAATGGAATTTTTCACAGAAATAGAAAACCAAACCTAACATTTATATGGAAGTACAAAAGACCCCAAATAGCCAAAGCAATCTTGAGAAAAAATAAAGCTGAAG
Organism: Callorhinus ursinus; assembly: GCF_003265705.2. Classification (NCBI taxonomy): domain Eukaryota; kingdom Metazoa; phylum Chordata; class Mammalia; order Carnivora; family Otariidae; genus Callorhinus; species Callorhinus ursinus. The sequence goes on along the minus strand of NW_027397089.1, from coordinate 20,233,720 downwards.
CCTATTTCCTGATGTCAAACTATATTACAAAGTTATTGTAATCAAGACAGTATGGCATTGGCATAAAAACAGATATATAGGTCAATGAAACAGAACAGAGAGCTCAGAAGCAAACTCATGCATGTATGGTCAACCAACTTACAACAAAGAAGCCAAGAACAGTCTCTTCAATAAACAGTGTCTGGAAAATTGGACAGCAACAGGCAAAAGATTGAAATTGGACTTCTATCTTACACTATATACAAAGAACAATGCAAAATAGATTAAAGACTTGATCATAAGACCTGAAACCATAAGATTCCGAGAAGAAAACATAAGGAGTAAGCTCCTTGGCATCAGTCGTGGCAACAATTTTTTGTCTTTGGCGACAAAAGCAAAAATAAAAAAAAATGGGATTATATCAAACCAAAAAGCTTCTGTACAGCAAAGGAAACCATCAACATAATGAAAAGGCATCCTACTCAATGGGAGAAAATATTTGCAAATCACATATCTGATAAGGAGTTAAAAGCCAAAATATATAAAGAACTCCTACAACTCAATAGCAAAAAAGCCAAACATTCTGATTAAAAAATGGGCAGAGGATCTGAATAGACATTTTTCTTTTTTTTTTTTTTAAGATTTTATTTATTTATTCATGAGAGACAGAGGGAGAGAGAGAGAGAGAAGCAGAGGGAGAAGCAGGCTCCCAAGGAGCAGGGAGCCCGATGCGGGACTCGATCCCAGGACTCTGGGATCATGACCTGAGCCGAAGGCAGATGCTTAACCATCTGAGTCACCCAGGCGCCCTGAATAGACATTTTTCCAAAGAAGACATACACATGGCCAGTAGGTACATGAAAAGATGCTCAGCATCACTCGTCATTAGTGAAATACCAATCAAAGCCCCAATGAGATATCACTTCACACCCATTAGAATGGCTAGTATCAAAAAGACAAGAAATAAGTATTAGCAAGGCTACGGAGCAAAGGGAACCCTCGTGTACTGTGGGCGGGAATGGGAATTGGGGCAGTCACTGAGGAAAACAGTATGGAGGTTTGTCAAAAAATTAAAGGTAGAACTACCCTATGATCCAGCAATTCCATTTCCGGGTATATATCCAAGGGAATTGAAATCACTATCTTCTTTTTTTTTAAAAACTCTTTAAAGGGATGAAATCACTATCTTGAAGAGCTATCTGCACTCCCATGTTCCCTGCAGCATTATTCACCAACAGTCAAGATATGGAAACAACCTCAGGGTCCATCAAGAGATGAATGGATAAAAATGTGGTAAATATGAAGCAATATTAGGCAGCCATAAAAAAAGAAAGGAAATCTGCCATTTGTGACAACGTGGATGACCTTAAGGACATTATGCTAAGTGAAATAACCCCGACAGAGAAAGGAAAATACACACTCACTTATATGTGGAATTAAAAAAAAAAATGAACTCATTGATACAGAGAAGAGATTGGTGGTTGCCAGAGACGGGATGTGGGCAGGGAGTGGGAGAAACGGGTGAAGGTGGGCAAAAGGTACAGACTTCCATCTATAAGATAAATTAGTCCTGGGAATGTAATGCAAAGCAAGGTGACTCTAGTTAATAATGCTGTCATGTATATTTGAAAGTTATTAAGAAAGCAGATCTTTAAAGTTCTCATCTCAAGAAAAAGACATTGTAACTATGATGGATGTTAACTAAACTTATTGTGGTGATCATTTCATAATATTTATATAATCAAAGCATTATATGTTGTACACCGTAAGTCAATACAATGTTATAGGTTAATTACATCCCAATAAAACTGGAATAAAATATAAATGTAATGCAAATGCTCACTGCAGATGGTCAAGGAGTGGTTATGGAGATCAGGTGTTAGCCTTGGATGCCTAAAGAATCATCTCCTTACAGGGAATAAACAGTGATGCTTTCTCTCTCCTCGATCTTAACGCTGTCATCCGTGGGAACTGGTGGATTGCTCTGAAACTGGTTTGGAATCCGGAACCAGACTTTTAATTTCTTCTGTAGGGAGCCGTCATCACTGGGAAACACAGCAAAGGAAATAGGAACTGTCATCCCCATTCCGATTCCTGAAAACAGAAAAACTCCCCGAGTGAGGTGGGTATTACAGACGGAACTTGCTCAGGACTGTGGAAGATCTGCTAGTCTTGTTCTTCCTCCAAGACAGTATGTTTTGTTCTTGAAATTGATTAACAAACCTTGTAGGTGTTAAAAATATATAGTCAGATACATACGAAACACCTCTTATTTGTATATATTGGAAATAGAATATAGTGACTCAACTCGTTTGGAAAAAATTACTTGGTAATATATAACAAGACTGTAAATATTTCAGTATCTAATTAGTTTTTTTTAAATTTTTAAAAAAGATTTTATTTATTTATTTGACAGAGAGAGACAACGAGAGAGGGAACACAAGCAGGGGGAGTGGGAGAGGGAGAAGCAGGCTTCCCGCTGAGCAGGGAGCCCGACGTGGGACTCGATCCCAGGACCCTGGGATCATGACCTGAGCCGAAGGCAGATGCTTAACGACTGAGCCACCCAGACGCCCCTCTAATTACTGTCTATTTAAATATAAATTTTTAAGGAAGTAATCCAAAATATGGGAAAGGCTATCGGTAATAGGATATTCATTGAAGCAAAATTTATAACTGTGAGAGATTGGGAGCCATATACATGTTCAAAACAGGGAATATGTCTAAGTAAATTAGACACATTATACATCGTGCAGTATAGTGTAGCTATCAATAATTACGCTTAAGAAGACTATTTAGCAATAGTGGAAAATAGTTACAAGTAACTATAAGTAACAGAAGGATATACAATTGCACGAACACTATGATTACATTTTAAAGGCCTATTAAGAAGCCCTAAAGAAATACATTCAGAAGACAACAATGATTGTATTAAAAAAGATGGATCAGGGGTGCTGTTTTGTTATTTTCAAGATTTTCTTTAATGTTTAATCATTTAAAAAGATTTTTTAAAAAGATTTATTTATTTATTGGGGGGAGGGGCAGAAGGAGAGGGAGAGGGAGAGGGAGAGAGAGAGAGAATCCGAAGCAGACTGTGCCGCGCATGGAGCCCGACGTGGGGCTTGATCTCAGTGCCCTGAAATCACGACCTGAGGTGAAACCGAGAGTCGGATGCTCAACCGACTGAGCCACCAAGGCACCCTGAGTTTTATCATTTTTATACATATATTCCTTAAAAAAAAAAGTTACAACAGTATTAAGAAGCAAAAGATTTCTTCCTGACCTCCTACTGGTTGCCTTATCATCCAAAGCCTGATTACTTTGGTGCTACTAATGTTACTGAGGTTAATACCAGTTTCTGACTTTCTAAATTATCAGCTTGAGAAATATCCTACAAATTAAACATCCTATCTCTTTTTTCACCTCGCTTTCTGACCCATTTTGGGAGGGCACTGATTCTAAAGAGCAGTCCAAATTAGACAGTTTTAGAGTTAAATTCATATTTAAATATAGTCTACATACTGGCAGGCACACTGAAACTTTGGGCCCATCATTTGAAAAATGGGGGCACAGCCAGCACAGACTGACATGTCTAAGAGTGGGACTCCCTAAAATTCTCAGACCCTTCATTTGCCAGGACAGAGCCAAGGACCTGCCATACTCATCAGTCACTGAGCCTCAGCGCTCTGCAGATTCTGAGCTACCGGGGGACTGGGCAGAGATGTTCAGCCTGGAGGCAGAGGTCTCAAGTCTGAAGCTGGCCTGGCTCTGTGACTTGGCTTTCTTCACTCAGTCAACCAATCCAAAGATACTATAAGCACTACAGGGTTAAAACCCCCAGCGTGTATGTTCATGCCTGGGAGAGAAGCATGCGTCGGTGATATGGAGCAGGGATACCACACACCGAGGGGTAGGCTGGGATGAAGTCAGTGTGGTCCCCCTAGAGTGTCCTTGTGCACACAGCCCAAGTTCACATGCTACTGAAGCAGGTGGTGACAGGTGCTCTGTGGCCCCTCCTTGTATTTTCCCCTGATGACATGAGACCTAGCAAGCTTGCCTCTGAGACCAGAGCCACACCCCTCGGGGATACTCACCCTTGTCATTGGTGCCTCCCACGTACTTTATGACTTTGGGCATTGCTTCCCGTAGACCCTCATCCACAGGCTTGTCTGTTACTTCCACTGTGGCAAAGCGCCCACCCTCACAGGTCCTTTCCTCATAGGAGACATCTTCCTAGAAACAGAATATACATGCTTAAGAGATTAAAAGTGGCAACCTGTGATTACTCTAGAAGAAGTGGTAATGACCCAATCATAAGAACGGCTAAAGAACTTTCCATAACGAACCTGGGCATGGTGACAGGGTAGAAGAGACAATAGGAGTATGAAGGGCCATGAGAAGAAGATTCTGGGCTTTCTTACAAATGTGGAGTCAGCAGGAAAAACTTCAAATCATCAATACTCTCAGAGAGATAAGAGAAAATATTGCATCCCAAGCCACTCAGAACATCCCCAGAATGCTAGAAAAATACAATATTCAGAGATCAAAGAGCTCTTAGAAATTAAAAATATAACAGAAATGAAAAATTCAGGGGAGAAGTCAGAAGATAAAGCTGAAGGAAATCTTCTAGGAAGTCAAGTAAAAAGGAAGGATGTAGAAAACAGAAAAGGAAATCAGAGGATCAAGCCAGGAACTCCAACATCTGAATGACAGGAGAGCCAGGAAAATGAGAAGAAGAAAATTGGAAAGGTGGAAAGAAAGAGATCCAGCAACAATGCCACAAACTCAAAGGCCCCAGGATTAGCCTCATTCTAGAAGCAGGGCTGCAGGTCAAGAAGAATCAGAGTCAATCAGAGTGAGACAAACCAGAAGAGACTCTTAACTATAGAAAACAAACTGAGGGTTGCTGGAGGGGAGGGGGTGGGGGGATGGGATAACTGTGGGACCGGCATTAAGGAGGGCACGTGATGTAATGAGCACTGGGTGTTGTATGCAACTGATGAAACACTGAACTCTACCTCTGAAACTAATAATACACTACATGTTAATTAATTGACTTTAAATTAAAAAAATAAAAATAAAAGATCCCCATGGCAATTTTCACAAAATTAAAAAAAAAAGAATCAGAGTTGCTCTCTTCACTTGTACTCCCAGACTTGACTCCTCATTCCAATTCATCTCGCTAAATCGTACCTCCCACTCCCCCTGAACGCTCAGCTCCACTGCCACTCCCCCACAAAGCCTTCCTCCCTGGTAGGACGCCCCCCCCCCGCCACCCGTTATGACCACTCTCCGTGGGAGTCTCTGTCCTTAGGTCATTATCCCTTGCCTTATGGACCCACGCAGCCCTCCTCCTCCATCACCCGCTTCTTCCTTGTCCTTCGATATTTCATATGATATAATTTCGTATTCCTTGAACATATGTTATAAGCCAGTGTTTTTCAAACCTGAAAAAGAATCACGCTCCAAAACAAGAAATGCATTTTTACATCATGCCTTATCAAGAACATACACATGGGGGAAAAGGCCCAGGGTTTGAAACATGGCGGACGACGTGGACCAGCAACAAACTACCAACACTGTAGAAGAGCCCCTGGATCTCATCAGGCTCAGCCTGGATGAGCGAATTTATGTGAAAATGAGAAATGACAGAGAGCTTCGAGGCAGATTACATGCTTATGATCAGCATTTAAATATGATATTGGGAGATGTGGAAGAAACTGTGACTACTATAGAAATTGATGAGGAAACATACGAAGAGATATATAAATCAACAAAACGGAATATTCCAATGCTTTTTGTCCGGGGAGATGGTGTTGTTCTAGTTGCCCCTCCTTTAAGAGTTGGCTGAAACAAAGAATTTATCATGTATGGAATATAGGAGCTTTTGTATGATTGCCTCTTTAAATGTAGAAGACATTCAAAAGAGAAACCTGCGTAAATTTTGATATTAAGAAATGACCAAGGATTCTTCCATTCCTGAAACGAGTTGATTTGCGGATAGCTAAAAAATTCTTAGGCTAAAGGGCATTTTAATTTTTTTCCAACCCTTTCAATAAATGTGATCACCAAGATGCAGAACTCTTTTTTCAAAAAAAAAAAAAAAAGAACATACACATGATTGAAACAAAGTTTCACAAAATAATACTTTACCCTTATGGAGGGGAGGCTTGCTGATACTAACCTTTTCTTTCTTTCCTGTTGACTTCTACTCTACTCAAGTGAATTTTATTCTACTCTACTAAAAGAAGAAAGACGTACTCTATATTGATTTTGCTATCTGGTAACGGAGCACTGGTGCAGTTTGAAAAATCTGCTATAAAGTCTTTGCGGACAAGAACTATGCCTTGGAGCATCATAAATTAGATGCTCAATGGGTGTTTATTTATTGATTAAGGAGCTGCCTCTCTTACTAATGATTATGAAAAATAGACACATGAGAGAGGACTTGGCCACCCTAGCTGGGCAAACAGGCCTTCCTGTGACATGCTAGATTGAAGCTTTTCAAATCCCAAGGGGACAGAATGACTCTCTGGAGGTGGGTAGGACTGTGGAGCTAAGAGGTCTGTACAGTCTGAAAAAGTACATTTACATTATAATTTTATGTTTAGAATGAAAAAAATACCTATTGGTTTTTGGTAACACAAAATGAAAGAATAGTAAGAAAGGGCCCCGGGAAAGCCGAAAGGTTTCTGAATGCCAGTTTCATCAACTTCCCTTCACGTGGGGCAGGGGAAATTGCACCAAACTGGGAATCAAGAGGCTACAAATCAAGTCCACCGTGGCTACCAATTCCGAGGATGGCTGTGAGGTCCTCCCCTTGGAAAGTGTCACATTTCCAAAGGGCCTTCAGTAGCAAACCATGTTGCATAAACCTGGAGTGTTTTTGCTCTTTCTGGCTCTGTCACAGCAGAGCCTAGACTCCCCCTTCATTGGAGGTCCCATTGAGTCTTGCCACTTGAGTTTAAAATTCTGTGACTCACAGAACTGCAGCCTGAAAACGGTTTTAAAGTTCATCCAATCAGACTAATTTTCCCAGAGAGGAAATGAAGAACCAGAGGGACTGAGTTGCCCAGGAACACACAGCTACTAAGTGGTCACGCTGGAACCAGAATTCCAGACTCCAAACCCTAGTCTAATGCTAACTACAGGACTCTGTACTATATGGGGGATGATGCGAGCGCTCTTAAGTATCTTCCTTTAGCTACTGAGTTAGTTCTTTCTGATAGACATTTGTATGCCTGTGTCCAACTCCGAAGAGGGGCATCTAAAGTCATTGAATGTGGCTTATTCTCTCACAGATGGAGAAACCAATGACAAGCTCTCACTGGAGAAAAGAGCTGGTTGGCTCTTTCCTTCATTCTTTCTTTCCTTCTCTTATTCATTCAACCACCAACAATGGAGTTTCTACTATGTGCTGAGCACTGTACCAGGTGCTAAGATACTGATGAAAGACATAGTCTCTGACATCAGGAGGGGTGTGGTCTAATAGAAGTGGCCAGGAAACCGGGTTATAATCCGATGATATATTTAAGAGGAGAGGCAGGGCAGCATGGGAACACAGAAGAGGCCTACTTCGGTTATTCTGGGGGGCAGGGTGTGTGTTGATGTGCTTGGCTAGGTCAGGCTGACCTTGAGATGCTTATAGATCATCCAACCGGACATTCAGTCACTGTGCATGGATTTATTGAGGAAATATTATTGAAAACCCTGACAGGTGCTATGGATTTGGAGGGCAGTCTAGTGGGGTGGTGAAAAGATTATGAAATTATCGTATGATGTAGTAAATGTTCTGATAGTTCAGGGAGGGTGATTTCAGGTAGCGGGCTCCATAGATGTACAAGAGCAAAGGGGAAGAACAATATGCTGCAGGTGAAGAATACGAGTGCTTCACTGGGCCTAGAGCAAAGGCTGGGGAGAGAGGGGCTGGAGATTCTGGCTGGGGCCAGACCCCTGAAAAACTCCTAGGCTGCCATAGGGAGGATTTTGTAACCATCGTTCCCCCGCGGGTGAGCTGAGTGCAAGTCAGTTTCATCTACCCAAAATTAGTTCAACCGACTTTGTGATCCAAATGTGGGATTTTGAGTGGGAGGGGTCCTGGTGCAGAAAGGAGTTCTGAGGATGGTATAGGTGATCTGTGCTCTCAGCCTCTTCCCTAGGCAGAGGGTCCACAGCAAGGAAAGAAAGGCTGCCAAGAAAGGAATCTAGTTTGATTCAGAGAGCCAAGGCCCCCATGATAATTCTACCAATCTTTTTTTTAAAGGTTTTACTGATTTATTTGAAAGAGAGCAAGCAAGAGAGAGCATGAGCGGGGGGGGGGGGGGGGAGAGGGAGAAGCAGACCCCCTGCTGAGTAGGGAGCCCATGCGATGTGGGGCTCAATCCCAGGACCCTGGGGTCATGACCTGAGCCAAAGGCAGACACTTAACAGACTGGGCCACCCAGGCGCCCCATAATTCTGCCAGTCTGTAAGGCTCAACTCCACCTCCTCTTCTTGAGTGATCCCTCCTTCCTATGAACTCCAAAGGCAGAGAACACTAAGGCTAGAAGGGCCCCTTCATATCTATCAGTTCATCTGCCTCCTGTTACAGATGAGCAAACTATCCATTGCGCAGCTGGACATGTGGGCCTGGAGCTCAGCAGGAGACTGACATGGGGAGATAAATTTGGGAGTCATCAGCAAAAGGGGTAACTAAAGCTGTGAACGAAATTGAGATTGCCCAGGGAACATACACAGAGCATTCTGTATCATTTGACAAGTTAATTAATGTCCTACCTAAAAGCCCTCGTTCACCAAGTTCTTAACCTCTCCCAGATGGTCCAGGTACCAGCTAGCTTCCACCTACCTTGCCAGCCACACCCAGAGCACTTCCTCACTGGCCTTCTGCTATTTCATTCAATGCCATGGTCATTCCTGCCTCAGGGCCTCTGTACCTGCCTCTTCTTCTGCCTGGAGTATCTCTTTCCTGTCCCTGCCTGATGGACCCCTACTAATCCCCAAAGTCCCAACCTAAAAGTCACATCCTCAAAGAGAATCCTCATTTAAAACAAGTTCCCATGAGTGCGTGGGTGGCTCAGTCGTTAGGCATCTGCCTTCGGCTCAGGTCATGATCCCAGGGTCCTGGGATCGAGCCTCACATCGGGCTCCCTGCTCCACGGGAAGCCTGCTTCTCCCTCTCCCGCTCCCCCTGCTTGTGTTCCCTCTCTCACTGTGTCTCTCTCTGTCAAATAAATAAATAAATAAAATTAAAAAAAAAAAACCAACCAAACAAAAACCAAGTTCCCATGATATTTTTTATAGCCCCTTGGACTTTCACAACAGAAGTTATTGTAATTATAACTGAATAATAATGTGTTTAACCTCCATCTGCAACCATAAGCCCCATGGGGTCGGGGGCTGTCTGTGTTTACCACTGTATCTCTTAGCATCTTGCATATGGTAGGTACTAGGAGTATTTGTGGAAAAGGAGGCTGTGGAGTAAAACCCGGTTCTACTCTAAGAACAAGGAATACCAATAGACATGGCTGGGTAGACAGATGAGCAATTAGTCTAACTATGTCTATGCTGGAAGAAAGCAAACTCACAATGTCTTAAGGTGGTATGACAGCAGGTCCCATCTGATTTGATAGCATCTATGTCCATAAACTCTCATTTGAACCACTGGATCACTGTGAAGATTTAGGTTTGAGAAATGGATATTACAAAACTACTCTAGTCCTTTAGGGAGCAGAATTTAAATAGAGTTCTATTTCCGCAGGAAAAAAAAAAAGCACCTAAGTTAACACAGCTAACACGTTTGATTCTTCAAATTTAGTGTCTTTAGTGTGTGTCCCTGTCACATGGAACATAATAACAGCCCACCTTTGCCCCAGATCCAGCTAGCTTATGCTTCCAATCAGATGAGGATTTGGCCCATGGCCGCAAACACCAATTTTCAACATTCCCTGGGAGCCCTGGTCAAATTCAAATCCGAAGGCAGACACTTAACCATCTGAGCCACCCAGGCGCCCCCCCAGACAGGGATTTTGCAACAGTGCCTCTTGCTATGGGATTTGCAAGGTCCTTTACAAGGTCAGTTTTTTTCTTTGCCACCTGCTGGGCTGGGTATACATGTTGATTCTGGAAGCCAGCTTTTTCATTCTAAGAAAATTAATAATAATAATAATAATAGCCAACCTAACTCAGTACTTTCTATATGTCAGGTATTATTCTAAATATTTTGCATGGATGTGTTCATGTAATCCCTTCAATGATCCTGTGAAGAAGTGAGTGTTTTAATCTTTATTTTCAGGTGAAACTGGAGCTCAGGGGGTTAAGTAACCTGCCGGAGTTACAGTGGGCAAGTGGTAAGCCAGGATTCAAACCTGGGCTGTCGGGTCCTAACCCGTCCTAACAATGTGCACAGCCTAGAAAAAAATCCCATTAAGATGTCAGTTATTCATATCAGTCCTGCTCTGAGCATTCACAAGACCCACCTAATCCAACACAGAGCACAGTGTGCCCCCCTCCTTCCCGAAGCAACGTGGAAGGTGACTGATAAGTTCTGCAGCAGCATGGACTTCCCCATCACAATCAGTCCTGAACATCTGGTGAACCCGAACCTGAGCTACACGGGGCCCACTGTCTGCCATCTATCTTGGCCCAAGAAAGTGGACAACAGTTCCTGACCCAGACGCTATCCGGGGCAAGAGAGATAATTTCAGGGAGAGTCTGTCTTCAAAATAATAACCCCCTGAATCTGTATATTTTTTTAAAAAGGCATATAAGTATCTTTGAATAGTTAAGTAATTGTCACATAGGCACTGTCATTCTCATATTATAGTTGAGGAATTTCAGGGTTCAAAGTGGTTAGGAGGTTGAGTAGCTTACCCAAAATTACCTGTGAAACTAAGGGGAAGTTAACGGTTACCATACCCAACCAAGTGCTAGGTATTTTGTTGAACAACTTATAACTGGTTATCTCATTTAAACTTCCAAAGATTCTTATAAGACACAAATTATTATTTCCTCTCGTGATCAGCTTCAGAGAAGTTAAGTAAGTTGCCTGTGACCACACAGCTAGCAAAAGCGGAGCTGAGATGAGTTCTGACATAATGATATTACTACACTTGTAGGGTGCATGACTTTACAAAGCAGTTTCATGTTTTTTAAAAATTTAATATTTATAATTAGTCTGGGAGTAGATGAGAAAGATATTTTTATACCCATTCTACAGCTGCAAAAACTGAGATCATTCAGGTTAAAAGATCTGCGTCAGCCTGGTAGCAATATCTCATATGGCGCCATATTCCCATCAAATGTTGAGGGAAGATGCTTATCAGGGAACTGTATTTATCCCTAGAGGCACTGAATCAGTGGCAGGTGACACTGTTATCACTAAGGGTCTAACCGGAAACAGAAACTGCTAGAGTATTTTGAACAGAGGCACCTCGTTCCAAGAAACTTATCTCATAGATAACAGAAGAGCTGAGATGCCCAACAGGGAACAGGGAAGCAACCCAGAGGTTGGTGAGCACCCTAGGAGAGGTAGAGGGAGGATTCTCTGTTACCTGCGCTCAGATACCTGGATCACTCGCTGGATGCTAGAACCATGGTGGCCTGTCTAGAAAGAGCTGGAGCTACAGAGAAACTCTTGGTGCCAGAGACCTGACAGTTCAGAGAAAGAGAGGGAGAAACACCTTCTTCCCATTCTGCTCCCGCTAGCGCCTCTCTCTGGGTGAACCTTGCTGCGAGTTGTCTGACATCGGAGCCTGGGAAGTAGGCAACTGGAATCAGCCTCCACTCCAGACTCCAGACCGAGACCCAGGACTGGGCAAGGGAGGGGATCTGAGAACAGACAGGTCGCAGAACAGCCCAGACCCTGCATTGGCAATTGTCTACTAACCCAAAAAGACCCAGGGAGCTGGATTCCACTACAGAAAGGAGAGCTCTCTGGGAGCTGTTGGTAACACGGGGATTCTTTAAGTGTTAGGGCCAAAAAGCATCCTAGACATTCCTGGGCCAAGTCCACAGACTGGCGTGCACACCTCACAAAGGTACAGTCTCAGCACAGACAGATCCCGTGGCCGGCAGTTTACGAACACTGGTAGGCAGTTGCCAACAGGTAAAACTGAGATTATTTGCCCTACTCAAAACCACAGCTCATTCCTCAAATTCCCTATTCCTTTCTGCCTTCCCTTTTGTTTTTCTTCACAGCCCTGATCACCATCTGATAACGACGTATTTGACCTGTTTACTTGTGCATTAGCCACTAAAGCGTAAGCTCCATGAAGACAGGAGTTTTTGTTGGTTTTGTCCATTGCTTTATCCCCACTGCCTGTAAGAGCGACTGGTATGCAGATGGCACTCAACAAATAATTACTTGTTGAATACATTAATTTTAACTTGGGAGAGTTCACAGGAAGAATCTGGATTTCTGGTTTTCCTTAAAAATCTGGCAACCCTGGTTTATATCCCTGCACAGCAACATGACTGCCCTTTGTAGAGGGGGCCCTGAGTTCTCCCTCACATTTGCCTCAGTCCCCACCTTGCCTTAGAGTCTAACACTGCCAGCCTCACTCATTTCCATGGCCTGCCTGGAAGCTTGTAGACATCTGAATATGTCACCCCTGATCTGGTCATTCTAAGTGCAGCTGAGGGAACTCAGAGACAGACAGATGAAGTGACCGGCCTCTGGTTATGGCTGCGTGAAGAGTCCAGACTAGTAGAGTCTGGTTGAGGGCTTTTGCCTGACCATCAGCGCACTAAGTACCAGAAACTGGCCCCCAGACAACACAGTCCTTTAGCATATAAGGTGCTGAGCAGGGAGCTGAGTATACAAAAGGCACAAAGTACCTGCTTGCAAGGAGACTATAATCTAGTAGCAGACTCTTTGTTTTCAGGGGGCAGTCCAATTTGCTTGTGTTAGCACTGATGTCAATTTGGGGGGATACAGTAGTTATGCCCTCTTCACCCATCCTGTATTCTAGAACCCAACTCTGGGAGTTCCACTGGCCGGCATACCATTTTAAGGCTCTGGGCCTTTGCGCAGCATTGCTCTTCCCTTTTCTGTGCCCTCCTAACATCTCAGAGACCCAGCTAAAGACACTTCCTCCGGGAAGTCCCCCTCATCAGCCCCTGGCAGAATGGATCGGTTCTCCCCCTGCGCTCCCTCCCTTGCACGTTTACTTCTGTGGAGCACAGATCTTGTTCTTTTATACTCATTTCTCCAGTAGTTGGGAATTTTTTGAGGACGAGCACGTTTTCGGTCTTTTTGCACCCGAAGGCCTCTCAGCAAACAAATGCTCAGTATGCTTAGGATGTTTAGATGAACTAATGCATTCAACAGGCGCTGTTCTATCGCCACGCCGGGACTCCTCTCTCTCTCTCTCTCTCTCTCTCTTTTTTTAAAGATTTTATTTATTTATTTGAGAGAGAGAGAATGAGAGATAGAGAGCACGAGAGGGAAGAGGGTCAGAGGGAGAGGCAGACTCCCCGCCGAGCAGGGAGCTCGATGCGGGACTAGATCCGGAAACTCCAGGATCATGACCCGAGCCGAAGGCAGTCGCTTAACCAACTGAGCCACCCAGGCGCCCCCGGGACTCCTCTCTTAAAGCGATCTCTCTCCTCTTTTGTCTCCCCTCCTCCCAGGAGAGCCCTCAGCCCGCTGCTCCGTACTTCCCTTTTACTTCCTCCTTCCCAGTTCACGTGCTGGGCACTGGAGGGCCGCGCCTCCCGCAGAAGCGAAAACGCACATTCTAGGGCATACCGCTGTCCCACCTGCCCGTCAGAACCCGCTCCAGCCCTGATCAGGGTGCGGTGTGTGGAGCGCGGCCCCGCTTCAGGTCCTCGGCAGCCCTGCGGGCCTACCTTGCCCCCTTTGCTGAGGACCTGCCAAGGCCACGTCTCTACGCTCCCGAACAGCGAGTTCTTGATCACGCCCAGCATGGTGCGGCTGCGGCGCTCCGAACGCACCTGCAGACTCGGGGCTTCAAGGCCGGCGAGGGCAAACAGGCCGGGTCGGCTGCCTGGCGCTTCGGACTCCGCCCCGCGGCGAGGCGCTCGGAGGTCGGCCGGGCCGGGCGGGGCGGGCGCGGCCGGTGGGGCGGGCGGGGCGGAGGAGCGGTTTCGCCCCGCCTCCGCCGGCCCCTCTTCCTCCACGGAGCCTGACTACTGCGCCGCGCCTGGACACAGATTCTCCCGCGTACGGGATTTAGGCCGCTGTGGTGGAGAACTTTTTACATCCCGCCCCCCTCCCCGCCGGCCCCCACCCACGCCGGCTTCGGCTCTCACGTACCTGGGCGCCAAACTTCCAAGCCTCTGGATTCCTCTCGAGCTTTTTTGGCTCTCCACCCTCAGGTCTACCTCCAGTACGTACTGCATAGACACGGTTCAAAATCTCTGTAGCCCCCGCCCCTAGAGACACCTGATAGCGGCATCTCCACCGACATAATCCTGGTTTGTCTCTCCCTCCACTCTATTACCTCTCACCTAGACGATTGAAAAGCCATCTTAACTAGTTTTCTCCTTACTACTTCCTTTCCTCTAATCAGTTTTAATCACAAGTTCCACGTCAGTTTCCCAAAGCGTGGCTTTGCTCACTGGGTCCTTCCAGTCAAAATCTCCTAACCAATTTCATTACCGTTCGTTGAGTGCCTGTTTCTCGACAAGTATTTTACAAATGTCATTCACTACTCCTCACACCACTAAACATACATATTTTATGGCCATTTTAAAAAAGGAGGAACCTGACACCCAGAATAGTTAAATGACTTTCCTAAGGTCGAAAACCAATGTGCGGCCTGGCCGGGATTTGAATCCGTGAGAGTGGTGTCCCTGCCCCTAACACTTTATGGGGCTCCTGGAAGTTGAGCTTCTATTCTTGGTTTCGGTTCAGGTCATGATCTCATTGGTCGTGAGATTTAGGGTGTTGGGGGGGGGCCCTCCCTGTTAGGCTCCCTGCTCAGGGGGGGCGTCTGCTTGAACATTCTCTCCCTCTGCCGCTCCCCCCATGCGCAGGCATGTGGGCTTGCGCGCGCGGTCTCTCTAATAAATAAATCTTTAAAAAAGTCCGTAACACTTTTATTTTTCCCTGTCACCTGACCTCTTACAGATCTACATACGTCCGGCGTGTGGCACTACTTGCCAAATACCCTCTGTATGTTCCTGTCTCCTGTGCCACAGAGATGCCTCCACCGGGACCTCCCCACCCTCTGTTGCACCCCTTGGTATTTGACTTCTCTGAAAGTACAACGTTCATTTTGTCTCCAGAAACACTGTGTGGGCCTTCTGTCTGAATTCACCTACCATTTTGTTTATTCAAATGTTTCTCCTCTATGAGGATTTTATATGCATGTTTAACTCCCTGATTATATTGTCATCTGGAATTGTTAACCTAATTGATAGCCTCATTTGTGCAGGCTGCTCTGAACCAACCCTGAGGGACTTTTGCTGTGCCTGCTTCTGACAGAGGGGACCTTGAACCTGAGCCAGATAGTGGTAATCAATAATGGTGATACTGAAGACTTCTAGTTTTGTGGTAACAGATACTAACTTTATTAACTCTGTATAAAAAAGATTTACTTTTGACTAATGTTTGTTGATTGCTGTAAGATAAATGGCTTTAATTATTTTATATTTTCTTGACTCTAAGATGACAGTGATTATTTTTATTTTTTTTAAAGATTTTATTTATTTATTTGACAGAGAGAGACACAGCGAGAGAGGGAACACAAGCAGGGGGAGTGGGAGAAGGAGAAGCAGGCTTCCCGCTGAGCGGGGAGCCCCATGCGGGGCTCGATCCCAGGACCCCGGGACCATGACCTGAGCTGAAGGCAGACGCTTAACGACTGAGCCACCCAGGCGCCCCTAAGATGACAGTGATTATGCATCACTGTTATTTTATGTGCCACCAAGAAAGAAAACAAATGCTACCTACTATGCTATGACATTTAATTGATTTGGAATCATCCAGAGACATTAAAATGTGAAATAGCCTGCAGCTTATGATTCATAAGAGATTGCATGTTGCTTTTTTTTTTTTTAAAGATTTTATTTATTTAACTGACACAGAGAGAGAGAAACAGCGAGAGAGGGAACACAAGCAGGGGAGTGGGAGAGGAAGAAGCAGGCTTCCCGCGGAACGGGGAGCCGGATGCGGGGCTCGATGCGGGGCTCGATGCGGGGCTCGATGCGGGGCTCGATGCGGGGCTCGATGCGGGGCTCGATGCGGGGCTCGATCCCAGGACCCTGGGATCATGACCTGAGCTGAAGGCAGTCGCTTAACCAACTGAGCCACCCAGGCGCCCCTGCATGTTGCTTTGTAAGAGTTCCTGAGTTTTTCTTCCTCATAGCTATGTGCCCTTTATTGCAAACTACTCTATCAAAGGGCAAAGATTTATTTTTCTTTAGCTTTACCCTCACCCAAGGGTTGCTCAATAACTGTCCAATGATTAACAAAACTATTCTTTTTTTTTAAAAAAGATTTTATTTATTTATTTAATTTAGAGAGAGAGTGTTTGGGAGGACGGAGAGAGGCAGAGGGAGAGAATCTCAAGCAGACTCTCACTGAGCACAGAGCTTGACACGGGGCTGGATCTCAGGACCGTGAGATTGTGACCTGTGCTGAAATCAAGAGCTGGACTCTCAGGGCACCTGGGTGGCTCAATCATTAAGCATCTGCCTTCGGCTCGGGTCATGATCCCGGGGTCCTGGGGTCAGGCCCCACATCGGGCTCCCTGCTCCATGGGAAGCCTGCTTCTCCCTCTCCCCTTCCCCCTGCTTGTGTTCCCTCTCTCACTGTCTCTTTCTGTCAAATAAATGAATAAAATATTAAAAAAATAAAGTTGGACTCTCAACTGGCTGAGCCACCCAGGTGCCCCTAAACTATTCTTGATATTAGATCTAATCATCTATTTTAGTTACTAAAGTAGTCACAGTGAAATGGGGCCTATTACTCAGCATGGTCAAGTAGCAAAAACATTTGGGAATCAGAAGACATAGGGTCAGATGATCTGGATTCCAATTTGGCTCTGTCCTACTAGTGTGATTAGTGTCTCCTCTGCAAATTCCTAAACCTCTGCAGGCCTCAGTTCTTACATCTGCAATGTTGGGGTAATAATGTCCCCTCAGAGTGCTGTTGGCAGGATCGAAATTGCTCAGAGACTTAAAACCACTGTGTGCACTGTTAAGGGCTGGAATCTCCCCACTCCCAGGGTCAAGGTGGTTCTACGACCAAGAACTGAACCTAGTTGCTTCAAGAACATTGCATGGATGCGTCATTTTAAAGCACGGATTATTAGAAGTTTTCCTTTATCTGAAGACTTTGTTTTTTTATTTTTTATTTTATTTATTTATTTTCAAATATTTTATTTATTATTTATTTGACAGAGAGACACAGTGAGAGAGGGAACACAAGCAGGGGGAGTGGGAGAGGGAGAAGCAGGCTTCCCGCTGAGCAAGGAGCCTGAAGCAGGGCTCGATCCCAGGACCCCGGGACCATGACCTGAGCCGAAGGCAGCTGCTTAATGACTGAGCCACCCAGGTGCCCCATCTGAAGACTTTGATATGTTGCGAGATACTTCCCTTTGCAATTTATTAGGTATTAAAATTGAATAATGTTGACTGTGTGTGTGCTGCAGACAAAAGATACTGTATGTATTATTTATGCAGTGGTTTTGAGGGCAAAATGTTATGATGAAGCACAATTTGGTAGGAAAAGGGTAATGATAACTTATACTCCTTGAGGGCTGGATATGAGCCAGTAAACATCATGAGTGCTCTATTTGGTTCATCTCATTTAACCCTGACCCTAACCCTGGGAAGAAAGTACTAGTACTTCCCCAGTGTTGTAGATTAGGAAATTGGGGCATGGACAAACTAGGTAATCTATGTAGAGGCGGGCAGCTAGTAACAGTGCGGGTAGGTTTCAAATGCAGGTACTATAGGGCCAGAGCCATGCTGCTCTTAATGCTTCTCTAAGCATCTTGGGCAATCGAGCAGGAAGTGTGACCCCCAACTTCCAAATCACCAAGGGCTGAAGAAGGCAGGGAAGAAGGCCCTGGGGGACTTGACCATTAGTCAAGGCAATGGCTGCAGCTAGCTGCTTGTTGTTTCCCTGGAAATGAGACCAGGAAGAGAGATGAATTCAAGAGATCAGGGGTGGATGTGGGGGTTGAGATCTACAGCAGAGGAACCCACTCAAAACATGGAGTTTGATGGGAGGCACATTCAGAAGCAGAGTTTACCTAGGCCAAGAGTGAAGTAATGCAGGTAGTAATATTTACATGTAAGACAGGACAAAGCAGAGCTCTATCATCCAAAATTAGACATCCTACTAGCATCCTACTCACCATTTACGGGGAGAAGAGAACAAGACCAGGAGCTGTGGGAAGAGAGGCTGGTGAAGGAGTGTGGTAGGGAGAGAGAATTCAGTTGCTGAGGAGAGAGAAAGATTTGGAGGAAAGCCACTTGAAAGGGAAGGTTGTTTTTTTTTTCTGATACATATGATAATTGCCTCTTCCTTTTTTGCAGGAAATGTTCATTAAGCCAACCTACTTTCCCAGGTCAGTGGGTCACATGGGAAGTCAAGAGTTGAGCCTGGCCTTAATTAAAAGGAGATGAGGTTCAATGACTTTGGATACCATTTGATTGACCTTGAGTTTTATGTTTATTCTTCCTTTGAATTGAAGCCCCCAAACAGGCTCTACAGTGAGGTTGTACAATATAAAATCTTTCCCCCCAAACTGGACAGAATAATGGAAACTCGTTCCATTGTTGTACGTTATTGCAATGAGGCATGAGGAGCCATTTTGCTTTTGGTCCCCCGACCCCTTGCAGAATGGGCTTTAACTTATTGTTTTAAAAAATCACTAGCACATTAAAAAATTGGCATTTTACTTAAATGTTCACGACGAATATGCTAACAATACCACTAATAACATCAATGCAATCAATGAAGACAGCTCCTAACATATTTGGCATCTTTACTGTATGACAATTATAACTTTGTTTCCTCTGAGAAAAAGCCACTCTGAAAAGCCAGTAAATCAAGTTTCTGAGCCTTAAAAGCTGAGGCTGATAATTAGGCTCAGGACTGTGGTGTCTTGGGGGAGAGATGTAGGTTGGAGAAATAGATGTGAAAGTCATCAATATCTTCGGCTCCTCATGGGCACCTTGGAAGTGATGAAATGGCCCAGGTAGAGTAGGCAGAATAAGAAAAGAGACCCTGGACAGGACACTGAGGAATGCCAACATTCGATTGCACTAAGGAGAACGAGAAAAAGTTGTGACATCAGGAGGGGAAATCCATGGAGCCACTGAGCCAAGAAATCAAGAGAAGAGTGTGTCTCCAGAAGGAGCGATGGACAGTGTTAAATGCTGCTATGGAGTCAAATATGAAAGGGACCGGAAAGCATCCATCGGGTATAGCAACAAGAATGCCTCTGATCTTGGGGCGCCTGGGTGGCGCAGTCGGTTAAGCCTCTGACTTGTGATTTTGGCTCAGGTCATGATCTCAGGGTCATGGGATTGAGCCCCGAGTCGGGCTCCACACTCAGGGCAGAGTCTGCTTTTGTCCCTCTCCCTCTGATCCTTCTGCTGATCTCTCTCTCTCTCTCTCAAATAAATTAATAAAATCTTTAAAAAAAAAGAATGCCTCTGATGGCAAGAACGGTTATGACACTTGAGAGGTGCATAAATCAGACTGAGTGACCCAAGGAGGGTGTGGATAGTAAAGAAGTGGATGACAAGGTTTGGTCGTTAAAAAGGGCTGAGGGTGGGCGCCTGGGTGGCTCAGTTGGTTGGGCGACTGCCTTCGGCTCAGGTCATGATCCTGGAGTCCCGGGATCAAGTCCCACATCGGGCTCCCTGCTCAGCAGGGAGTCTGCTTCTCCCTCTGACCCTCTTCCCTCTTGTGCTCTCTATCTCTCATTCTCTCTCTCTCAAATAAATAAATAAAATCTTAAAAAAAAAAAAAGGGCTGAGGGTGATACACAGTCGCTGAATGAGGAGGGAATGTCTGGGTACATTTTTTCTGAAACACGGGAGGGGCTGAAGCAAGTTTGAATTTTGAAAAGGACCTAGGAAGAAGGAAGATGTTAAAGATTCAGAATTGAGGTGGTCGACTGAGTATTTCTGAGAAGTTAAAAACAGGTGTGAATCAGACCATTCCGAGGAGTCTGGACGTTATCTTCCATCCTACAGAGAGGGAAGGAGGAAAAGATGAGCATAGGTGTCTATGCATTTGTAGGTTGCAGGTGGGAAGTTGTGGGAGCTCATGTCAGGAGGTTTTTCTTTTCTCCGCGAGCAGGTTATGAGAACGATGGCACAGGCACAGGGACAGAGCAGGCTCCATTCTTTCCCTATAGGCAAGGCATCGGCGAGTCAAATAATAATTGGCAAAAGGGTCTCCAGCTTGCACCAGAACACAGTTGTGTGCACTACTAAGAAGGCTAAAATGTATGGACCAGGTAGTGGGGATCTATTCCACTAAGATTTTTACCTAGGATGACCAAATAATCAGTGTTCCTGCCTCACATTAGCAGAGAGTGTCATCTGGTGCAACCAAGATTCTTTTGAATGCAGGCCCAAGAGCCTGAGGCTCAGAGAGGAGGGAGCTCCCTCCTCATTACCTTCTTCCCCCATCTGCGCAAAGACTGCGTCCCCGGTAAGCCTTTCTCATCCAGGACAACCTGCCGGGAGTTTGCCTGTGCACATGTTCCAACCTCAGGGGAGACCCCCCTCTGCCCACAGTAGTGATGGGTTTTCCTCTGCCTCCTCTTAGAACATAGCATAAACTCAGTCCCACAGATATTTATTCACCAGGGAATTGCTTCCTTGCAGTTTTGCTTCCAGATTACAAAACAAAAGGTCATTTCCTCTAATTTTGAACACTTCTTAGGGTCTGGTTTGTTTAGTCTTATGTTCATTTGGCACACGTTTATTTAATGCCTACTCTGGTCTCAGGTAGGCTCCCATAGTGGAGCAGTGAGCAAGACAGACAAAAACTTTTGTTTTTGGAGTTTATTTACATTTCAGTGTGGGAGACAGGCGGTAAATAAATGCACCAATAAATATATAATAGTGCAGGGAGTGTGTGTTGAGGCAGATATGTGTCACTGTGTGCCACTTTAGATAAGGTGGTGACATTTGAACAGAGACCCAAAGAAATGAGGGAATCATTGAGATAGCTAGGGTAGAAGTTTTTAAGCCAGTGAGAAGAACATGTGCAAAGGTCCTGAGGTAGGCAAATGCCTGGTATGTTCAAGCAAGTGAGCAAGGCAGTGTGGCTGGAGGTGACTGAGAAGGGGAAGAGGTAGTAGCTGCAAGAGTGGCTACAGGCATGCGCTCTTCTAGAGCCAAACTGCCCAGGTTCAAGCCCCAGTTCCACCGCATACAAGTTAGGTGACCTCAAGCAAGTTATTTGTCCCTTCTGTGCCTCAAGGTTCTCATCTGGAAAATGACGATGAATACCTACTTCATAGGCTTGTTATAAGGATAAATAGTTGGAAATCCCCTAGAACAGTGCCTGACACACACAGTAAGTGCTCTGTAATGCATCTTAAACCCAGAAAGAAGAAAAATGACTTGAGATGGTATGATGATTAATTTCATGTGGTAACCTGACTGAATCATGGGAATACACAGATATTTGCCTCAACATTATTCGGTGTGTGTCTGTGAGGGTGTTTCTGGAGGAGATCAAGATTTGAATCAGTAGCCCAGTAAACCAGATTGCCCTCCCCCATGTGGATGGGTCTCATCCAATCTGGTAGAGGCCTGAATAGAACAAAATGAGGGCTAAGGGAGAATTTGAGATCTTGCCTGGTTTTGAGCTGGAACATTGGTCTTTTCCACTCAGACTAGAACTTATACCGCTGGCTCTCCTGGGTCTCCAGCTTGCAGACCGCAGAACGTGGGACTTCTCAGCCTCCATAACCACATGAGCCAATTCCTTATAATAAATCGCTATATATGCAATATACAAAATTAGATATGATAAGATTATATATAAATCTAAATTTAAATAAATAGACATATTTAAATAAAGACATAAATTTATATAATTTGTATAAGAACACTGCCTGATACAGATGGGGTGCAGAGCAGATCATGTAGGACCTTAGAGGTCATTCGTGTTCGTGGTAAGGACCTGAGTTTATTCCGAGGAGGATGGGAAGCCAGTAGAGGTAGGGGCAGGGGCAGAAGCAGGGAGGCCAGCTAGCAGGCCCTTGAGGTAATTAACATAGGTGAGGGGTGTTGATGGCCTAGATAAGGGTGGGGGCTTCAGGGATGGTGAGATATGGTTGGGTTCTACGAGAACTTGAAGGTACGGCTAATAGGATTCTGCTGGTGAAATGGGGTGTCGGGCGTTGAGGATGACTTGACTTGAAGGTGTTTAGCCCAAGCAACTGGAAGAATGAGAAACCTTAAAAGTACAGTTATGTAGGGCGCCTGGCTGGCTCAGTTGGTTAAGCGACTGCCTTCGGCTCAGGTCATGATCCTGGAGTCCCGGGATCGAGTCCCGCATCGGGCTCCCTGCTCTGCAGGGAGTCTGCTTCTCCCTCTGACCCTCTTCCCTCTCGTGCTCTCTCTCTCTATCTCATTCTCTCTCTCAAATAAATAAATAAAATCTTTAAAAAAAAATACAGTTATGTAGGGAGCACCTGGGTGGCTCAGTTGGTTAAGTGTCTGACTCTTGACCTCAGCTCAGGTCCTGATTTCAGCGTCATGGTTTTAAGCCCTGCGTTGGGCTTCGTGCTGGGTGTGGAGCCTACTTAAAAAAGTTAAAAAAAGAAAAATACAGTATGTAGTACAGGAGCAGTTACTATCTTTAGGGCCCTTCTTCAGGAGTGAGGCTGCAGATGAGGTGCAGACTTAGACTTGCCTCTTAGCAAAGATACTCACCTCTTGGTTGTAATTGCTCAAATAAGGACAGATATATCCCGCAGCAAATAACCATTAGTTTTTCGCTATAGGACAAAGTTCGTACTTAAAAATGGACATTGTTTTTGTTTTCTAAAGGAGGTGGTGTGCACAGACAACCTCAGCTCATACAACTGACAACCCATTTTGCCAGTGTTCCCAGTCTTTTGGTTCCTGGGAACCCCAGTTTCCCAAATCCCGGTAATGGTATCTGAATATTTTACGGCCCATTTTCAGCCAGGAGTTAAGCGCTTCTGCACACCAGCTAGTTGTCAGAGCAAGGAGCACATGGTCTTGCCCACTTCAGCCCTGAGGTAATGACAAAGAAGGCCTGTCTTCTTCCATCATACACCTCGTCCTCCTGAGGTGGTGCTTGGGTATTTCCACGCCAGGAGCAGTCTCAGCCCAGGCCTCATGGGGACTTTACTATGCTAATGTTTTGGAGCCCCACCCCAGCTCTTCTCCTTGCCTGGTGTCAAGATCTTAGTGTCTGGAGAGCACAGAGCCACAGCTACTGCTTGCAGCAGAAGGAGACCGTGTGTGTACATGTCAGGAAATTGAGGATCCAGCAGTTCATAAAAAATTCATGAGCTCTCTGTGTCAGGTGCTGAAAATAGAATAAGGACCTTGCCTGTGATGCTTCTCCCCCATCATGGAATTCCATGCTTGTAAGACTCAGTAAGAATTTATAATCCCTGGTCAGAGATTGAAAGAGGCTTAAGAGATATAGCAACCAGTTGCATTGTATGGTCCTTCTTTGGACCCCGATTTGAATAAACTAAAGGTTAAAACATTTTTTCTAAATAATCCAGAAAATTGAACCCAGGAATGACTGTCCATTTTGTTGGGTATAAATTAATGTGTCTCTCTCCACCAAGAGTAATAACACAGTGGAGAACCTGGACAATCCCTTCCCCAAATGATCAAAATTAACATCTCCAACAAGGCATGATGTGCCTCTGTACTGATACTCCGGGAACAGAAAATCACCTATGTGGCATTCCAGCCAAAGATTTGTAACCTGAATCTTAACGGTAAAGACATCAGAAAAACCCAAATGGAAGAAAAATCTACAAAATTACTGGCCTGTATTCTTTTAAAATGCCAATATCTTAAAAGACAAGAAAAGGCTTAAAAAGTTGAACCAGATTAAAGGAAACTAGGGAGACATGACAGCTAACTGCTGTCTGTGATTGTGGACCAGACTCTGTTCTAAGAAATGGTATAAAGACTCTGTACTAAGAAATGCTATAAAGAACATTAGCGGAATAACTTGTTTAAATTGGAATAAGGACTGTAGGTTAGATAAATGTATCAGTGTTAAAGTTTCTAGAACTGATAACCGTATTGTGGTTGTCCAGGAGAATATACCTGTTCTTAGGAAAAACACACTGAAGTAGGAAGGGGGCAAGGCGGCATGATGTATCCAGCCTACTGTCAAATGGTGTGGAGATAAATGGTGGTAGGTATGCACACTCACCCACATAGCCTACTTCTTTCCCCCAATACGTTAGTGCCTTCTTCCTAGTTTACTATGCCCCAGCCATACTGGTCTTCTTTGTACTCCTCAAGAATCAGGGCCTTTGTACTCACTATTCCCCTGCCTGGAATGTTCTTGCCCCAGAAATTCACCTGACCGGCTCCTTCTCATCATTCAGGTCTCAGATAACCTCTTCAGAGAAACTTTCCTTGACTACCCAACCTAAATGTTCCCTCTCCCCCAGAGCACTTATCATTATCGGAAAATATTTCATTAGTTGATTTCTACGCTTTTCCTCCTTTATTCTACCTCTTTCCACTAGTATGTACATATCATGAGTGGGGGAACCTTGATTAGGACTCTGTCTCTAGTACGTAGTGTCAGAAACATAAGTTCTCAATATATTTTTTGAATAAGTGAAGGTGGGACGGGGTAGGATGGCGTGGGCGGAGTGGGATTCTAGAAGGAAAGTTGGCAGTATGAACGCAGTTATTGGAGAGACTCTGTGTGTGCGTGTTTGTGTGGTAGTGTCTAATGTTCCATCCTATACCAAGTACATTTTTTTTAGAAGGGAGAAGAAAAGAGTTGTATAAAACTTGCTTGTTTGAAACTTAGAGGTTGATCATAATCAGCAATTTTGGAGAAAAAGAGGAATCAAAAGAAAGGAACTTTACTGACATATCCGTAACTCAATTGTAATGTCAGCGATTTCTTTTTGATGACAGAATCTATATTAAGATTGCAGCTAGAATGGTTAAAGGATCTAGTTCCCAGTTAAATCTACATGGAATGGTTTGTCCTTTATTTTGGGAAATTCCCCTTCCATCTTACCCTGTTTAGAACAGTGTTATAATTTCCCCATTCAATGGTATCAAACACCTGGCTGTCATCTTTGGCTCTCTTTAGCTTCATTTCCTGGTGATACCTCTCTTCCAATACTTTGATATGTGGATCTGTGATGTGGATCTGAGTTGCTCCTAGTGTGTTCTTTGCATCTCCTGTATTTCCTGCATCAGTGCAGATTCCTTGGCTCAAAATCAGAATCTCTGGGAGGGGACAACAGGAAAACAGTTAACTTTTTAAAAATTTCATATTTTTTTGGACTAAAGTATACATTTCAAAAATCCAAAATATGGGGCTCCTGGGCAGTCGGTTAAGCATCCGACTCTTAGCTCAGCTCAGGTCTTGAATTCAGGATAGTGAGTTCAAGCCCCGAATTGAGCTCCACACTCACTTGAAAAAAAAGTCCAAAACATACTGAATGATATGTAGTAAAGAGTTTCCTTCTAGCCCCTTTTTCTCAGCTACCCGCTTCCCTTTCTCAGAAGTGTATATTGTTATATTATTTTCAGGTATATTTTCCAGATTTCTTTTTGTACATAGAAAAATGCATGTATATATTCTTCTCCCCACTTTTATTACATAAATGGCAGCATACTATACTCATGGTTTCTGTACATTGTTTTCTTTTACATGCCAATATATCTTAGAAATCATTCCATATTGATATATCAGGAACATCTCCATTTTTCCCACAGGTGTGTAGATTCCCATGTGTGGATGTGCCATACTTCACTTAAGTTGCAAATTAATAAACATTTACATTTTTTCCACCTTTTGATAAGGAGAACGATGCTGTAATGAATAAACCGCTACACGTATCATTTCCCACGTGTGTAAGTATATCTAAAGAAAAATTCCTGGGCCAAAGGATATATACATTTTAAGTCTTGATAGCTGTTGCTAAATTATCTTCCACACAGGTTTGCAAATTCACCAGTGAAACCATCAAGGCCTTGTGATTTCTTTTTTGGAAAGCTATAAATTACTGATTCAGTTTCTTTAATAGAGATGAGGCTATTCAGATTATTTATTTCTCTATGCATGAGTTTTGGTGGTTTGTATCTTTCAAGGAATTAGTCCATTTCATCTAAACTGTCAGATTTGGGGGCACAGAGTTGCTTATATACTTCTTTGTTATCTTTTTGGTGTCTATGGGATCAGTTGTGATGACTCCTCTTTCATTTCTGCTATTGGTAATTTGTATCTTCTTTCTTTTTTTTCTTAGCTGGGCTAGAGGATTATCAACTTTATTGATCTTTCCAAAGAACCAGTCTTTGATTTTGTTGCATTGCTCTATTGTATGTCATCAATTTCTGTTCTAATTTTTATTATTCTTTTGTTCTTGCTTTAGGATTACTCTTTTTTTCTAGTTTCCTAAGGTGAAAGCCTAGGTTATTGACTTTAGATTTTTCCCCTTTTCCAACGTGGGATTAAATTTCTCTGTAAGCCCCCCCTTTTTTTTTGCATATCCCAAATATTGATGATTTGCATTTTCATTTTTCTTTAGTTGAAAATACTTAAAAATTTCTCTTGAAACTTCTTCTTTGGCCCATGTGTAATTTAGAAGTGTATTACTTAATTTCCAAGTATTTGGGGGGATTTTCCAACTATTGTTCTGTTGTTGATTTTTAGTTTAATTCCACTGTGGTCTGAGAAATTCCTTTGTATGATTTCTATTCTCTTAAATTTGCTAAGGTAGGTCTTATGGCCCAGAATGTGGTCTTTCTTGATGAGTGTTCTCTTGTGGGCTTGAGAAGAATATGTATTCTGCTAATGTTGGGTATAATAATCTATACATGTTAATTAGATCAAGTGATAGTGCTCTGCAAGTAAACTGTATCCTTATGGGTCTTCTGCCTGCTTGATCTATCAATTACTAAGAAGAAAGTGTTGAAGTCTCCAACTATAATAGTGGACTTGTCTGTTTCTCCATTCAGCTTGGATGTGAACATGTTTACATTAGTATATCTTCCTAGAGAATCAGCCCCATTGTCATGTAGTGTTCCTCTTTATTCCTAAAATTTTTCCTTGTTCTGAAGTCTGTTTCTCTAAAATTAATATAGCTCCTCCAACATTCTTTTCATTAACATTAGCATTGTCTATATCTATCTTTCTCCATCACTTTATTTTTATTCTAACTGTGTCTTTATAATTAAAGTGGGTTTCTTGTCTTATAAAAAAAGTACATGGTTGGGTCTTGTTTTTCTTATCTACTCTGACAGTCTCTGTCTTTTAACTGGCGTATTTATGAATATATTTAGATGAATATCAACTATGTTTATAACTGCTTTCTTTTTCTCAGGGTTAGAAAGGTAAATTAAACTGGGATATGATAGGGATCGCCATCCCTGCCTCTTTTAATTCCTTGAAGGTGGAACTAATTTCTGTAATTCTTCACAGTCTGTGGTATTTCTTATGATATACTGTCATGGCTAAAAGAGGGGGCAGGTGATTTCAGAGGCTTCTTCTTGGCCATTTCTACCACGATGACTTTAATTCAACAGGTCAAGGAAAAAAATTGAGGATATACCCAGTGTTTAAGTATAGTCATCTCAAGGATGTACTTAGGGACCTGACAAACACTGGTAGGTTCATGTACCCATTGTACCCACTGTGAGATGAACTTGGGCTGGGACCCCACTGTCTCCTGGCTTTCATAAGCTTCTCCTGTAACCTGGGCATTATGGTGGCATTTCAGGTACCCTGGCATCAGTATCAGGCCAGACTGTGTGTCTAATAGCCTTCAAAAGATCTGGGTATTCCACTTTTCCTAGTATTTCTAGAAAATAACTGCAGGTTGCTTAGGTTCCTCTACAGTCAGTAAGCTCTGGGTCTCAGAATTGCCCTAGATCCGAAAAATGAGATTGCAAGTACCCATTGTGGTGAGTAATATCTACTTTGTACTCACAAGCTTTCAATTTTTGCATGGTTATATAAACCAAATAATATTCTAATCTGTTGCTCATCTGTATTGTTCCTGGTAACACCATGGTCTATTAGCCATTGCTGCAGGTCCTGGCAGGTCAAGGGACCTCGACTATCATTCCAGCCTCGGTCTGTATTACAATAATTGTGTTCACCTTGAGTTTTAAGATTAGGTGCCACCATCTGGCCTCTGCTGTTCTGGAATCCTGTCACCCCAGTTGAAAAAAGAGAGCCCAGTTTCATGGCAGAATCTCCTGCAGTCAGCTGTGATGTACAGAAGATAGTTACTACTGAACTTCTTGAAGATCCTGGTGCCCCATCACCAGTGTTATCTCTTACTGCTCTTGTGATGGGAGTGCCCTCTGGGCCTTCCTGGGGAACCTAGTTAGGCAGCAGGTTCTCTGATTCATATACCAATCATTCCAACATCTATACTTTCCTGAACTTCCTAACACCTTCCTCAATACTCTGTCTGGGCAATTTCAGCATTTTTATCTCATGGCAGACCAACATTGTGTCCAAGCTTCAAGGGGTCATCCCAACAGCGTTTGAGGACTGACTTCAGGTGTCTCTATCAGAACAGAAGCCCCAGTTCATAAAAGAGTGCTCCCTTGTCAGTAATTGCTTCTTATCCTGCCTTAAATTCTTCCGTCCCCATCTAACATCTTTGAACTCCACTCCCATACATGCCCTAGTTCCTGCTGATAGATGTTGGCCAGGTATTCAAATTCACTGTATACAACGTGTTTCCAGAGGAGGAATTACCCATTTGGGTTGTGCTGTGATTTTTCCCTAGTCGTCGGTGGAAGAAAGTTAGAAAAGATGGAGCCAGATCTTGAGAGGGATAAGCACCATTTTGTGAAGTACCTTCCTCAGCTGGGGTCTTTGGGGAGTTTCCAATTGAATGGAAGCTGTTCTCTTTTAGCAAGGGTGAGGGAGCTCATGCAACTGGGAGGATTAAGAGCTATGAGGGTTCAAGGTTGTTAGGCTTATGTACCCTGACATCCCTGCCCTAGGTCTCTGATTCTCACTTTCATCGTATCAGGTCCTTGACCTTCATATGAGCCCTGTTTAGGCTGTTTAGTATTTTTTGAGCTCTGCTAGCCTAGTAAAGAAATCCTGGACTTGATTTTCAACAGAGTCTGCCCCCTGTGGCAACAAAGTTATAGGTACCTCTTTAAACACTGCCATGGAGGCTTTCTCACTTTCCCAGGATGTCTTAAGTTGTCTGGTTAACCAGAGCCCATCTTTTTTTAACTTTAATTTTTTAAATTAAAAAAATCTTAATTTAATTAAAATTTAATTAATTAATTAATTTAAAAATAAATTTAATTTATTTTTTATTTAATTTTTTTAAAAATTATTTTTAACTTCATTTAAAAAAATGTATTTATTTGTCAGAGAGAGCGTGCAAGTGCACAAGTAGGGGGAGCAGCAGGCAGAGGGGGAAACAGGCTCCCTGCTGAGCAAGGAGCCCGATGCGGGGCTCGATGTGGGGCTTGATCCCAGGACCCCGGGATCCTGACCTGAGCTGAAGGCAGACACTTAACTGACTGAGCCACTCAGGCATCCCTGGATTTCATTTTCATTTTCATTTTTTTTCTTCAAGGCTTCTCAGGCCATGAGCAAAAGCCAGCCAACTCCACAGTCTTTATAATTATTTCCTTCTCACTTGTCACCAGTAATGGAGTCCTTACCCCTGGCTGACCTGTTTAAGTGACCCCATTCCAGAATCTCATTCTGAGGGTCTGCTTTCCACCTACTTCTACTACCAATTGTTTTAGCCCATATTCTTCAAAAATACAGAGCCTGAGACAAGGACTTGTATGATGGTCATTATTTTGGAAAATGATCTTTCAAGGAACAGAAGAAGGAAGAATGAAGCCGGAAAGGAGGAACAGATAACCTGAGATCACCTCACTGAGTTTATCCACTGTGAGGAATTAGGGGTTTATCCTGCTAGGGAAGAATGTGTGTAAGAGTTGTCTGTTTGAATGGGAAGAAAGGGAATATCCCTGACTCCTGTTCTATGAGGGTTGAGCCGTGGGGTATTATTTCCTCTCTTGCATTTCCAGTTTTTAGAAAAATTATTTCATCCTTTTGTGCCTTCTAAAAGTGATCAATAAGGTCTTTTTTAAAGTATCATTATAAACTTATGGATTTCAACATATTTTTTATGTTTCATTCTATTATAATCATTATTCTTAATGATAAACTTCCATCTTTGGCTATTGGGAACCCTTTCAAATTGTTTCAGTTTTGACCATTGGGAGCTCCTTCAGATTGGTTCCTGTGACCTTTCAACATGACTCGAGTGGACTTTAACAGCTTCCTTGTTTTCCAGCAAGACTAGGTATTCCAGGCCCATTCTTGCTCCCAATAGAAACTCATCTATTTTTCCAAGGAGCCTAGTTGCTTTTCTTGAGCTACTTCTCAAGAAGTATTTAGAGATTCAGTCTGGGCACTAGGGGTCCTCGTTGGGTTCGCTATCACTTCTACGCCTTCTCCTTGGACAGAACTAGAAACATGTACTCTTGTATGGAAGAGAAAAGTACCTCATCAGTTAATATTCATACTTCCAATTCAAATAAAACATTACAGTTTTTCTTCACCTAATTTATTTTATTTTATATTTGTATCTCTTTACTCTGACTCACTAACATGATTACTTAATTTACTTTAGCTTATTCTGTGTGCATATATAATAGTTCCAAATATCATTAGCAAATTACATATTGGCTTTTTCCTATTATGTACATGACTATAATAGTTTAATACTATTGTTATTAGCAATATGACCCCTGAATACAATTTAAGATTTCTTTGCAATTTTATTTTCCCTTTAGAATACATCCCATTGGGAAAATACAGTCAAATTGCTATATTTTGAAATTACTGAATTAAATCTTCTCTATACAGTTAAGCCACCAACCTGATATATTTGATATTTTGTCTTTTAATTTTCAGGGATTGATATTTTCCCATCTTGATTTAATTTTGTTTTATAATTATGTAAAGCATTTACATGGTTTCTAAGTTAAAAGCTATACAACAAAGTAAATTCAGAGAAGTTTAGTTTCTAACCCTGCTCTCTTTAACCTGCTTCCTTTTTCCTCCTAAAAGTAGCCATTACATTTTAATTTATTCTTCCACTTTTGAAAATGTATGCATTTTTTTTCATATTTCCTCACTTTTAAGATAAAAAATGTAGATGAGTATACATTTTATATTGTACCTTGCTTTTCTCACTGAACTAAATATAAACATCATGGAATTTACTCCATAGTGGTACATAGAAATCCTTTTTTTTTTTTTAAAGATTCTATTTATTTATTTTAGAGAGAGAGAGAGAAAGAGCGTCACCGCAAGAGCAGGAGTAGGGGCAGAGGGAGAAGCAGACTGAGCAGGGAGCTCATGTGGGGTTCGATCCCAGGACCCGAAGGCAGATGCTTAACTGACTGAGCCACCCAGGTGCCCCAGAAATTTTACTCCTTTCTACAGCTTCATGGTTTTCCACCGTATACATTTATCCAGATATAAATTGAAGACAGTACCAATAGATTTGAAATCAGTAACTCGAAGGATAGAATCATCACTTACTGCAGTGGGGAAAACTGCAAAAAGAACAGGTTTTAAGGAGACTATCAGGAGTCTTGTTGAAGACACATTTTGTGGGAGATATCTATTCGCATCTAGGGAGAGTTAGAGTAAACGCTGGTCTGTCCCGAGTCTGGAATTCAAGGACAAGGTCCAGGCTGGGCATATTAACGTGGAAGTTAACAGCCAGGGAGGAAGGCGAGGGATTAGAGGTGTAAATGCTTCAGGCTGGTGGTCAGCTCTCCCATCTTCATTAACTCCTAACTCTAGGTAAGATTTGAGTTGCTTGATTTTATCCCCCGGGGCCCCTATCTGACTGATTTCCCTGGTGAACAGGAAAACAATCATGGCCTCAAAGCAGAGTAAGGAAGAGGCAAGAGGAAATGTAAACTTGTTCTCACTAACCTACTTCTCCCTGCTGGTCATCTGCCCCAGGCTGTGGCCAACCTGTGCCCCACCAGCTACAGGTGCACCACCCCCACCTCCCCGGCCCTTCTGACTATCAATGTCCTAAGTTCCTGGAATTCATATCCCCCATAAGCCTTTCCTCACTTGATTCTGAGGAAGGGAGCCAGCAATCCGTGCCAGGTTTCTGTCTTTGCAGGAGGCAGAAATTCTATTTGATTTCTACAATTAACAAGGGAAAGGAATATTTATTTTTTTTTAAAGAGAGAAAATAGGGCGCCTGGGTGGCTCAGTTGGTTAAGCGACTGCCTTCGGCTCAGGTCATGATCCTGGAGTCTCGGGATCGAGTCCCGCACCGGGCTCCCTGCTCGGCGGGGAGTCTGCTTCTCCCTCTGACCCTCTTCTCTCTCGTGCTATCTCTCATTCTCTCTCTCTCAAATAAATAAATAAAATCTTTAAAAAAAATAAAAATAAATAAAGAGAGAAAATATGGGGAAACTCTGGTTTATCATCTCTTTCAAATACTCTATGAAAACAACCCCAGAGACATTGAACTTGATTAGAGTCAAGTTGAGGAAAACAGGCATTCAACAAAGCTGGGAATGGCATGCTGGGTGAGAAAATAAAATATTGACTAATAACTGCTAGGAAAAGGAAAGTATTCTTTGTGAAGAATTCTTATAATATAAAAACTCTGAAATCCACTGTGGCAAACATGTATAATGCCTCCTTAAGAGATATCTCCCTCGTCTTTAACATGTAAGGGGAAAGATATAAAAGTTCATCACAGACTATTTTATAGGAAAATTGCAATCAATGTTAAACACGATCACCACTAGACTATATAATTAAACTACGTGACATCATTTGAGGTTAATAAAATTTAGATATTAGAAAAATATTTTGATAGAAAACAATGTCTACATTTTCTATAATTTCTCTTGATCGACCCTATGCATTTAGTACATTTTCTTTTTTCTATTTCTGTTCTGGTGGTAACTTTAAAAATTTTTAACTTTTTTTTTTTTTTTTACAGGGAATACGCACTTGTTATCTACCAATACAACTGAATATAGAGTCAAAAGTGAAAGTTGTTCTACAACAGTACTCTCCCTCATGGGTGCAACACAACATACCTCCCACTTTTGACAGTTTTAGATTTATCTTTCCTATCTTAGTCCATTTGGGCTACTATAACCAAAATAACATAGACTGGGTGGCTTATAAAGAACAAAAATTTATTTCTCACAGTTCTGGAGACTGAGAAGTCCAATATCAAGGTGCCGTCACATTTGGTGTCATATCTGAGCTTCCTGGCTCATAGATGACTGTCTACTTGCTGGGTCTTCATACGACAAAGGGGTGAGGGAGCTCTGTGGGGTCTCTTTTATTAGAGCACTAATTCCATTCATGAGGGTTCTGCCCTCTTTATAGAATCACCTCCCAAAGGTCTCATCTCCAAATACCATCACACTGGGGGTTAGGTTTCAGTATATGAATTTTGGGAGGACACATTCAGTCCGTTGCACCTTTTTATATACGTTAAACATTTTTTCATGTACTCACACACACACAGAGGATCATTACACATCTATACACATATATATGTATTTCTGAAACTTCTAATGGAATGATGGCTATGTTCCCATATTAGTACATTTAGATCTATGTCATTATTTTAAGTCACTGAAATTCATTTTGTACATATATTAATAAATTAGATTTTTTTGAAATCTATTTTTTAAATTCAAACAACTCAGTAGAATAATGGGCAAAAGATATAACTGATAGTTTTCAGAAAAAGAAGCACATAAGAGAAGAAACATATGAAAATATTCTCAACCTCATTAGTAATCAGGGAATTATATACTGCATATACCCCCCCTTTATTTTAAAGATTTTATTTATTTATTTGAGAGAGAAAGAGAGAGACAAAGAAAGAGCAGGAACAAGCGGGGGTGGGGGGTGGGGAGAGGGGCAGAGGGAGATGGAGAAGCAGACACCCCGCTGAGCAGGGAGCTCTTTGCAGGGTTCAATCCCAGGACCCTGGGATCATGACCTGAGCCAAAGGCAGACGCTTAACCGACTGAGCCACCAAGGCGCTCCTGCATATACCCTTTTATTAGCAAAAAGAAGTCTTGGCAATACCATGTGGTGGCCGGGATGTATGTACATCAAAGACTCTTACACATTGCTAGTGGGAATGATATTAATACTACTTTCAAAAGCAAATTGCTATTTTTAAACTTTTTTTTAAGTCGGACACTTAACCAGACACGCAGACAGTTAACTGACAGCCACCCAGGCACCCCTAAATTTTCAAATTTTTAAATTTTAAATTTTAATTTTTTTGTGCAGCTGTACATTTGCATATCCTTCAACATAGCAATTCCATCCCTAGGTATCTATCCCAGGAAAACTTTCCCACAAATACAAGAATGCTTACAACAGCACTGTTACATATGGGAAAAATATGGAAACAACCAACATACATTAACAGGAGAATAGCAACACAAATTAGGACACACTCACCCAATGGAATATTGTACAATAGAAAAAGTAGTGAAATATAGCTACATGGATGAATCTTTGAAATATTTTGTTGAAGGAAAAAGCAAATCCAGAAGATGATATATGTATGATACCATTTTTATAAAATCAGAAACAAGGAAAATTAAATAGCTATTGTTTAGGTATATAACCACATGTGTTAAAATATTTTCATAAAGTAAGGAAATTGAAAGACCATCTTCCGAATATTGTTGTCACTTGTGGGAAGCAGAAGTAGAATAAACACATGGCTACAAACTGTTGGGAATGTTTTAGTTCTTGGGTTGGGTAGCAAGTTCAGGGATGACCACTAAATAATTACATTTGTAACATATATTTTATATCATGTATTCCTTTGTATCAAAACCTTTGTTTTGATGTGTAGTTGACATACTGTATTATTACTTAGTTGCAGGTATACAACATAGCGATTCAACATTTATTCATATTATGAAGTCCTCACAGCAATAAATCCAGTTACCATCTGTCACCACAAAGTTGTTACATACTATTAACTATATTCCCTATGTGTACATTATATCACTGTCTTAATTATTTTATAACTGGAAATTCGTACCTTTTAATCCCTTTCTCCTTATTTTGCCCACCCTTCCCCCAAATGTGACAAATTACATTTTTATTTCATTGAAACGATACACAAAAAGATAAAATTAAATGAACCATACCCTCCTTTTATTCTTTTAAAATGAAAACGTTATACATATAATCTGAATAAGTAGTACCCGGTTATTGGTCCCAGTTGTATCTATTCTCTAAATTGCCAGTTTGTATTTTTTGTTCATTCACTAAAAGAGAGAACAAATCCACAGATCTATAAGGCTAAGGTGTAAAAAGCAATACATTTGTAACAGAAGCAAATGGACTCTTGCATCCCTGATCTTTAAGACGGAAAGGGTGGAGGAAAATGTAATCAACAATTTCTCAGATAAGAGAACAGAGCTGCAGGACTAAAATTAAAGCTAAAAAAAGAATTTGTAAGGGATTATATGGGAAGGGAGAAAAACATGGAAAAATCCTTTCTCTAAAGTGCTTTCTCTTATTTAGGGTTGGCCTACTAAAGAAAAAAGGAGTTTCATTCTTAGAAATGAGAACAAAAACTTGGTTCTTGAAGGTTAACATAGAAAGGAAAACAAAGAGAGAGTTCTGTGATGGAATGGGATAAGTCAAAGTAGCTCTAGGTACATTCTCTTCTCTTAAAAAAAGCTATTCTTGGGGTGTCTGGGTAGCTCAGTCGGTTAAGCATCTGCCTTTGGCTCAGGTCATGATTCCGGGGTCCTGGGATGGAGCCCCACATTAGGCTCCCTGCTTTGTGGGGAGGCTGCTTCTCCTTTTCCCTCTGCTGCTTCCCCTGCTTGTGCTCTCTCTCTCTCTCAAATAAATAAATAAAATCTCTAAAAAAAAAAAAATAGAAGGAACCATTCTTGATCTTCAAGCTTCTACCATGGAAATGGACATTTTCAGTTTTTAGAGTACATACCTAAGGTCTATAAAGATTTAAAGCCCATGCACTGAAAGAAAACCTTTTTGAGAGGAAGGACAGATTAACTCCATAAAAAGCCTTCTCTCTAAGGAATGTGAGGCTGGATTGCTGAAGGAGAAGTTAATGTCAAAGGAAACATCTTGCACTGGGAGACAAGACTTCATATACCTAAGGCAAAGGGTAGGAGGGAGTAAGAAAAATATTTTTGATGGAAAAGAGCAAACAACTTCAAGTGAAATTTCTTGAGAACATGCCTCGTATTTCAGGCCTGTTAAGGATTGCCATATGGCAGGGGGATTAAGCTTTGTTCCCTATGGCTTCAGAAGGGAGCATTACTTTTGCTGGCTGGGGGTCACATGGTGTAGGATTTAAATGACTGGGGAACACAGAAGCAATTCTAACTTGGTGGGAGTTAGATTTGCAAACCTCTGAAATCCCTTCCAACACTGAGATCCAGCATTATTAAAAGAAACAACCCCACCCCCTCAAATCCCCTTCAAAGAGACTGACACTGGACATGGGGGTGGGAGTGAGGTGGGGCGGCTCTGTGTGGTGGGGAGATTATTAGTAGGTGTAGGGGGTAACCTGGGGAAATATTTTTAGCAGGACCTCATCAATAAAACAGGAGGCCTGTCTGCCCTGGTGTGAAGGCTGTACTTACTGTCTTTTCATCTGAAGTTGTCATTCTGGATTTACTTAGAAGGCATGATGTTAAAGTTGGAGAATGAATGATGTCGGAGGCAAGTACATAGAGTGTGATTAAGGTTAAGGAAGTTTTTTTATTTATTCCATCTTAAACTAGATTTTTGCCAAATTGTCTCCTCCATTCCTTCATTAAAATGATAACTTGAGAACATGTATTTAACTATGTACCAGGAGTTGGAGGAGATGATATATTATCAATGAGATTAATATTTTAAAACCTGCATAATGATGTAATGGAAGATAGATTGAAAATTAAATTGTTATTCCACTTGGAAAGAATTATATAATAGAAAGCCAAAAGGTAATACGTTCTCCAGTGTCTAATATTTCTAGCCCAGTTTCAAGGTGAAAGAGAGAAGATGCACACAGATTTTCTCAATAAGGGAATTCAATCATAAGTATTTAAGGCTGAGGGAAAAAAATAAATTTGTACTCTTAAAAATGGGCTGACGTTATGTGATACGTCCACTATCAGAAATCTACTCATCTTAAAGGAGAAAGTTTTATGTAAATAAATAAAAATAAGGGTTTTTCACAGGCATGAGAAAGTAGCTTCATGTACAGTCTCCTGAATAAAAGAATAAAATCCTAGCCCCTGGGTGAGAGGTGAGAATGAAACTAAAGTATTGTTGATGATAATAAGAAAATAACTTCATGTAAATCTAAGAATCCTGCTTAATAGTTTGTAAAGCAATTGACAAGGCAAACAATAACAAAAAATCCAAGGTCTTAAACTCTAAGGTAAAAGAAAGAATGAAGAATAAATAAGTTTAATTTCACGCAAGAGGAGTCCCATGCACTATCATCTCTCGAATAAATCTCAATTGATTTATTTTTGGGCTCTTTCAAAATTGGGGCCAGTGCCCTATCTCAGCTAGATTGCACCTTGATGCTTTTGACCTTGAGGGAGAAATTTCAGATACCAAGGGCCAGAGGCCACCAGAGGATTGCCTACCACCCTTATGACTTTGTGGCTCCCGTTGTCCTCCTGAGGTCTTTCTTAAAGCTCCCAGTGATCCTTGGCCCAGATTTGGTGTTTCTTTTTCTATGAGGACATGGAAGAGAAAGGGCAATTGAGTGTCTGCAGGCATGACCTGCTGACTTTCAAGGGTTAGGATTGTTTTTCACTCCATATATTGCTTTACTCAGAGCAGATACTGTGGGCTCCTGGAAAGAGCCCATCATTTCCTCCACTTTGTTTGGGTCACCAAGGGGCATGTTTCTTCCTGTCCTCTTAGATATATGAAAAGATACAAGCATGGTTTCTCCAGAAAGAGGGGCTTTTAATGGTGAAGTTATAAAAAAAATTCACCTTCTTCTCCTTTGTGTCTGATGTACAGCCTGGCTTCTGGGAAGAGGTTGATGAACCTTGCGGTACCTTGTTGAAGGACAATAATGAGGAATGGTCTGTTGATCCCATCTGCTACCCATTAGAAGAAGGAATCACTACATGGCTGGATTAGGATCTGGGTCCATGTCAAGGTATCTGCAGCTCCCATGATAGTAGCTTCATGTACAGTCTCCTGAATATCTGCAGCTCCCATGATAGGTTTTAAAAAGCTGAGCTAAAGAAGAAGAAAGTAGCCTGGGAGAGAATCTAAGATAGGGCAAGAAGAGGAAATACCGTCATTTGGAAAACATGGTATAAGAGAACAGATATTCATACCTATCAGGCAGAGATATAAAAAAGGAATATTCATGATTGTTGAAGGTTTGGGGGACAAAAAATTAATACCCATCTTCCCTGCATAGCTCTGACTGAACTGAGGATAGATCAAAGGGATGGGAAGATGGAGATAAAAATATCAGCTTCGCTATTAAAAGAAAGCTAGACTGAATGACATGGCTTAGATCTGTGGCCAAAAGGGCTTACGGAGTCTTTCTTTGAGTTAGAGAGACTTATCCAGCAGGACAACTGCAGGGAGTAGACCAAAATGTATGCTCTGAAAGTAGGGAGATCACTCCTAGTCTATTCTTCCTTGGCCTCTCTGCAGCATTTCAAGCTGTTGATTACACACCCACCCCCAAACATGTTTTTCTCTTGGCTTCTGGGACATCAAATTCTTCTGGTTAATTCCCTAATCTCACTGGCTACTCCTGCTGGTTTCCTCTGCTGGTTCTTCCTATTCTCCAAGGATCTTGAATGTTAAAATGCCTCAGGGCTCATTCTCCCCTCCCTGCCCTTCCCTTCTCTCCTCTATCAACACTCACTCTTTGAGCTGATTTCAAACGGGCTCTTAGCAAATTTACATCTCTACCTAGGACTTCTCCCTGAACTCCGTTGCTTAATCGCCATTTCCATTTGTGTGTCTAACTGGATGTCCAATTTGGCACACCCCAAACCAAACCGTATCTCCCTTTCATCCTGGTCCTCTCTGTCTCCCCTTCATTGCTTTTCCAATTGCTCAGGCCAAAAGCCTCAAAGTCTCCTTAATCGCTCTTTCTTTCACAGCTCACATTCAATTCATCAGTAAATCCTGGGGGCTCTACCTTCAAAATAAATTAAGAGTCTTTCCAGTTCTCCCTAATTCTTCTGCCACCATTCTTGTCTAAACCACCATCAATTCTTTTTTTTCTTTTTAAGATTTATTTATTTATTTGACCGAGGTGTGGGGTGGGTGGGGGGCTGTGTGTGGAGAGAATCTTCAAGCAGACTCCCTGCTGAGCTCAGAGCCCCAACGAGGGGCTCGATCCCACGACCCATGAAATCATGACCTGAGCCGAAACCAAGAGTTGGTAGTTTAACCGACTGAATCACCCAGGCGCCCACCACCAGCAATTCTCACGGGGATTATTGCACTAGCCAAAAGCATTCACCACTCCTACCACCCCCACAGCCTGTTCTCAGAACAGCAAAGTGATCCAAAGGAATCCTTTTGAAATCTAAGTCAAATCAACACTTTTGTGCCCCCAAACTTTCAAAGGTTTCCTATTTAACACAGACTAAATGCCAAAAAGTCTTTACTTGGGCTGACTACAAACTGCATACCTTGTTTCTGCTCTGGCCATATCGGATCACATCTCTTAACTAATCTTTCCCTAGAACCACCCAGCACATTTTTGCTAGTCCTCAGACGGGCCAGGCTTCTGCCTCCAAAACTTTTCACTTGCTATTCATCCTGCCTCCCTAAATCTTTGTTCAAATATTACCCTCTCTAACCATCCCATTTAAAATTGGGCCCCCTGCTCCCCCTCACTGCCTGCAGCTTCCATACTTCATTTCCCCTTCCTTATTCTGTATTTCTCCATAACATATATCACCATCTGCTACAGCATATATTTTATTTATTTATCTACCTTCTTCCCTGCCTGGATCTACTGCCCGCACAAACACATACACCCGAGGGCAAAGAGTTTTGTCTGTTTTGTTTGATCTCACATCCCCAGCATCTAGAATAGGGCCTGGAAAGAAGCTGTCACTCAAATATTTGTTGAGTGACTAATTTTAAAAATGAATGGATGAATGAGTCCCAAAGTGGAAGCCGCTATGCTAAGCATGCCCTCTTTCCTTCTTCTGAACTTACCAGTCAGAAAACTCACTTCTTCCATGATGCTCTAGTGGAAATCCTTCCATATCATGGAAATCTGAGCATTGGGGAATAAGTGTCCCCCCAAAAGATAACAGAGGAAAATATTATACCTATTATAAAACATCTCCTCAAATAAGACCAGCACTAGTTTTTAAGACTGCGGAAGTCGTGGAAAGATTAGTTTTATGCAAAACTTTCCAGGTGAAGAACAAAACTCAAATTCTTAAGATTAACCCAGAAGAAGAAATAAAATGAGACAATCTGTATTAGGAGGAAATAACTTTATGCACAATCTCATCTCTAAGCAACCCACCTGTGGTCTTTAAGACCGGTAAGGAAATAAAAAGTAATTACTCAGATGAAGGAATAAAATTCCCAGGTATGGAAGATTAAGATATAAAAGAATAATGTTCATGATAAGAAAGAAGAAAAATCAATGAATGTGATTTTATGAACTGGATAAGTAAAAAGCAGCTTCATATAGAGTTTCTGGGAAAATTTCTCAGAGACTTTAGTTCTTTAAGGACAAGCTCTTGACAAGAAAATAAAATAAAAGAAGAAGGAATGAAAATATTTGTGGTGGCAAAGGTAGAGTAGATAGATGTATTTGTCTCACGATCTTTGCATTGTTTGTGATGATGTACGTCCTTTCAGCTCTGCCATTGTGATTACTCCTCTCGAAACCTCAAAGAACGTGTTAGAGACAAACTAAACATCACATCAAGTACTGTGCCATATTAAACTCCAGGTTGACCAGACAAGCTCACTACAAAACCCAGAAAGCCAGTCAGAAGTAAACAGTAAATCAGGTTTTTATTAGATTGTCTTAGATGTAAGATTATCATGAAAACTATGTAAGAAATAAGTTTTAGATCACAAGATTATAATGAAAAATACCTAAGACATAATTTTGAGGTTAAAGGTTTCAGAAATAATTTTTAGGCTTAACATAATTCATTAAATTACATTTTAACAATGTGCTTCAAATAAGGAAAACTAGAAGTGTTAATTGTATAGGAATGAAAATAATGGAAAGTATTTAATTGTTTAATTTAATTTAATTTAATTAATTAGGGAGAATTTAATTTTATATTCGTATATCTCATACTGTGGCTGTTTAGCTTCCCCTCATGGCAGATCAATATAGAGGGAAAGAGTTTGTTTCCATACACAACGTGCTGGGCTGTCGTCAAAGGCAACATGGCCCAGTGGCTTCACTCAAGGTGGAAGAGAGCCAAGGAGCCTGTGTCTGTGTGTGATCACGTCACCGTGGCCCGGCGAGCTGCCTGCTGATGTCAGGCTGGGTGTAGGTCAACTGTCCCATCTACAGTCAGGCTCCCAGGAGAAAACATATGAGTTCTGTAAGGTTTATAATTTGCATAATACGAGGAAAAGAAACAACACCCATATTTTCTTTCTTGCCCAGAACAGGAAGGCAGGTGAAAAGTCAGAATCTGTGCATACACCATGTCTGAAAGACTAAGCACCAGTAACTCAATCCACCATGACCTCTTTCTTACAACTGCTCCCTCTGTGTGCATTCTTGTCTTTCTCCAATTTATTCTCCACATAGCAGCCAACGAGATCTTTATCACTTTTTGATCAAGGTCCTTTGAAGTCACAGCCTTCAAGTTATCTGCATGATCTGGCTCCTATCACCTCTCGCTCTCACAACCAGTTCTTTGCAACTGTCCTCCAGGTGTACTGGTTTCCTCCCAAGAACCAAGCTCCTTTCTGACTCAGGCCTTCACATGCATTGTTCTTCAGCCTTTATACCGCCAACTTGTACCTGTGCTTTGGGTCTCAGTGTCCCAGAGAGCCATTTCCCGTCCCCCTCCCCTCCTGCTTCCATGTTCTTTCTGTAATTCTCTCTCATGATCCTGGGTTCTTTTCTCTCATAGTGCTTATCACAATTTATAATGATACATTTTTTATTAGTTGCTTAATGTCCAGCTCCCCCAATAGATTACAAGGATCTCAAAGGCAAGGATCTTGCTGGTTTGGTTCATTATTTTACATTCAGCTCTGCTGAAAGAATTGGCCAGGAATGGCCCCTTGAGAAGGATATATAGTCTGTGGACTCCAGGAGCAAGGGTTTTGAGATAAGTGTCAATGTTTCTTATTCTGTATGATGATGCCTGGTGGGGACGCAGAGGTGAGATGCCAAAAGTAATGATCATACAAGCG
Source organism: Callorhinus ursinus (assembly GCF_003265705.2). Classification (NCBI taxonomy): domain Eukaryota; kingdom Metazoa; phylum Chordata; class Mammalia; order Carnivora; family Otariidae; genus Callorhinus; species Callorhinus ursinus. Next base: position 20,191,116 of record NW_027397089.1, on the reverse strand, counting down.
CAATCCACCTAACCAGAGGGATGGGCAAGTGGCGGCATGAGGCATATGGGGTGTGTGCAGGGACTACTAAGGGACAAACCTTCAAAGCGACCAGGTTTCCTGAAGTCAGGCAGGCTGGCTGCTTGCACCACGGCAATGGTAGGAAGAGCAGTGGTGAAAGAACTTAAAAACATTTGGATTACATGAATCTGGCAATGTGAACTTTGGGGGAAAAAAAAGTTGTCTTAATTATAAAAAGTCTTCTCTCGTTCTTTAAAATTTACAATCAATTAGTTAACATATACTGTATTATTAGTTTCAGGGGTCGAGTTTAGTGATTCATCACTTGCATATAACACCTAGTGCTCATTACATCATATGCCCTTGTTAATGTCCATCACCCAGCTACCCCATCCCCCTGCCCCCCTCCCCTTCAGCAACCCTCAGTTTGTTCCCTGTAGTTAAGAGTCTCTTATGCTGTGTCTCCCTCTCTGATTTCATCTTACTGTATTTTTCCCTCCCCTCCCCTCTGTTTTGTTTCTTAAATTCCACATATGAGTGAAATCATATGGTATTTGTCTTTCTCTGACTTCTTTTGCTTAGCATAATACCCTCTAGTTCCATCCACATCATTGCAAATGGCAAGATTTCATTCTTTTGATGGCTGTGTGTGTGTGTGTGTGTGTGTGTGTGTGTGTGTGTCTATAAATTCATCTGTCAGTGGATATCTGGGCTCTTTCCATATTTTGGCTATTGTGGACATTGCTGCTATAAATATTGGGGTTCTTCTCTCATTTTTAAAGAACTTCTTTTCTGAGTTGATTTCATTCTACTCTCACATGAGTCATTCGTGAATTCACATTTATCCAATAGACATCTGAAGGCAGTGTGCTCTGCATTGTATAGGGCTAAAAAAGACACATGAATCTCACTTCTATGCTTTAAGAACTCAACATTTAGTGTGGGAGTTTTAATATGGTAGAAACATATTCAAACCATTACAACACACCGTTGTCTGTGGTAAATAGTCTAAGAAGGGCAGAAAAAAGAAGTCAGTTATACAACCCGTGGTACCCTAATGTATTGACTTTTAGAGCATCACTTAGGACTTAACCAGTGAGCTAGAAGTGCAGAACTAAAAAGACTCAACCAGGGGTATAGTCTAAATGTTAACAAATTAGTACCACATAGGTCCTGGCCAATCAGAACATGTCTGACTAATCAGCTAGGAGTCCCAACCACTCAGAGCAATTGTTGGCCAAACAACAGCTATATTTAACACTGAACTCCTATCATGAACCAGGGACCATCTTTAAAGGGGTTTTTAGTGTGGTTACTATGCTGTGAGTGAGGCAGGGGTTACAAATAGTTTTCAATTTTGAGGCCAAATCGAATTAATAGGTCCTGGCTCCCCAGATAGCTGAGTTAAGGATTTGGAAGCTGTGTGTAGGCTCACTGGGAAAGAATATGGTGGTGATGGATGTGTGCCAGGGATGAAGAAAGGACAAACTGTAGTCCATGTGCCATGTATTTGATATCCCTGCTTGTGATTAGAAACGAGACAAACCTGCATTCGAATCCTCCTTCCAGCATGTAAGAACTGTGAGACTTTGGGCCAGTGGCTTTGTCCGTCCAGCTTATACAGCCTCATTGTAAGATTAGGGTGGTAAGACCTAAGGGACAACATCGCGCACATTGTGTCAGCCTGCCCCCTGTGGGAGGTAGATGGCTTCATGCAAAGATCGTGCCCACTGTGGGATGGAGGTGAGATTCCAGCTTCCTGTCAAGGCTAATGGTAGCAGGAGGCAGAAAGGGAGGAGAAGGAAGAGCTTAAAGGTGGGACAGACACAAGAGGGTCCTGGTGGAGGAAGACGCAGTGATGGAGGTAGGAGCAAGGGCCCGGGAGAAGAGATGTGTCGAACAGATATTTCTGGTGAAATGCTATGTGTCCCCTGTGACTCCACCCCTAACCCCTTAAATCTTCAGGAAAACTACACAAGTCACGATATACTTGGTTCACTGGGGGGTTTTCTTGTTTGTTTGTTTTTTTGTTTTTTGAAAGCTGGTGAAGGGCCGAGTTTTGGGCCAAGGTTGGCAAGGGTCCAAAACAATGTCCTCTCCTGTAGGAGATTGGTGCTCAGTAAACGGTAGCTATCGGCACGCCCATTACTACCACAAGTGCTTTGGTAGACACAGTAACAAGCTAGGATGAAGGTCCAGAGGAACGGGAGCCAAGTTGTCCTGGCCAGGTCTGTCCTTAATTATAGTGTCATTCTTAAACGTACGTTCCAGCCAGAGACTTAAGAAGAAGCCTTTGTTTAAATCTCAGGGCCCAGAAGGCATTTTAAAGTTGAGACTCTAGAAAGTTCTGTAGACTGGAAGTCTGTATGAATCCAACCTGGATGGGCCTTGTGTTTGATTAAAGAACACTCTGAGAACATAAACCTGTTTGGTCTTCACCATAAGCCACGCAACTCCTGGTCACAGAATCCAGTTATTTGTGATGAGAAGTGAATATACCTCGTGTGCATGCGCTTTTAGACCTTCCTGATCTGAGCGCAAGGCTGATTTCATAGGACCCTTGACATGGGCATTGCTGAGCCCCTCCTTTACTCTTCTCAATCTCCCTGCTCTCATTGCTATTTGCTTTTCTTTTTGCTTTTTAAATCTTATTATCGCTTCCTGATTCTAAGTCTTTAGCACCAGTGTAGCAGAGGGTAGTACTCTGAGCCTGAGACGGGTCTGCCAGTGGGTTTGGACTTGTCCATGCCCTGCTGACAGATGTAGGAATGGCCCCTAGAGAGATCGAGGAGCCTCCTGAGAGACCTTACACACAGTGGAAAGTCTTAACTCAGGACAACAAGCTCAGCTCAGAAACAAAGCTTTAGTCTCTAGAGGAGAGGGGTAACTCTAAGTAGAGGAGTGCCAAACCCCCTCCCCACTACCAAGAACTCAGGTATGTATCCCATAAAGATGTAGGGTGTCTACTATGGCACAGACTGAATAGATACTCACTAAATTGTTTCCTTTGCTTCCTGGGCTCATACCTTCCTGGCATATATGTTCTGTGTCTGAGTTCTGGCCAAATAAATGTAGGCAGAAATCACATATACCACCTCCAGGCCTGGCCCAGAAAACTTCCTGCCTGATTGGGGATGCAAATAATCCAGTGGAGGAATCCAAGGCCTAAGGATGAAGAAAGAAGCCCTAGACGGAAACCCTGAATAACTGGGAGGAATAGATAGAACCCCCATCGCTGCCTATCCCCATTTTCACTTTGACTGTGACATGAGCCCAAATGAACACTTAGCCTCTAAAACCACTGACATCGTGAGGCTGTTCGTTAAGAGCAATGACCCTGCCCTGATTGACTTACTAAGGAAAAATGGAAAGCTCTGTTTAATGAAAATACTGCATCTGACCTTGAAGAAGAGGCAGCATAGCTTTTGTATTTTTTCTAATTAAGAGTAACATAAAAACAGAAGAGAGGCAGTCTTCCCTGCCCTGCACAGCTTTGCCATTTTGACAGCGCTGAAATACGAAGTGGCATTGACTGGGGGGAGACAGAGGAAGAAGAAGAAGAAGCAGTTTTAAAAGGAAGTAGAAATGGCCAGGAGGCTGGGAAGTCTCAGTGGTACCAGGAGGAAGGGGCGGGATCTGCTGGCGGACACAGAGGTACTGGTTCCACGAGGAAGCGGGGAAAGCTAGTCGGAGGGTCAGAACCAGCAGACGTGGAGACAGCGGTCACAGAATGTTAAGGATTAGATGACCAGATTTGATCTCGAACCATGTAGGATGCTCAGAGATTTTGAGCAATACTTGGGCTATCACAAAGGTAGTAAAAGCCAGCCAATATGGGTTCCCTCTACCAAGTATTTGAACCTTGGAAGGTTGGGGAAGACCATTGCCACCGTAGGCCAATGTAGGAAGAAGAGAGGGGGGCTCTTCTGGCTTCAGTTCTGACTTTCAGAAATAGTATTTCTGCTTCTCAGAGCGGGCGCGACAGTCAGGCAGCTTAGGGCTGTCCACAAGCATCCCTCTGCAGGTTTTTGTTCCTCTTGGTTTACTTCTCGGGGAGGTAAGCCAAGCTGGGAAGTCAGGAAACCCAGAGCATTTTTGCATTTCCCACAGAGACCTCAGTGGGTGTTTGGGCAGTGAAGGCGCTCACACGAGGCCCGGTAACCAGAGAGGAACTTGCAGGCAGCTTTGAGTTTTTTTTCCCCTTTATGTGTATTTATTTTTTTTATAAAGATTTTATTTATTTATTACAGAGAAAGAGAGAGAGCGTGAGAAGGGGGAGGATCAGAGGGAGAAGCAGACTCCCTGCTCATCAGGGAGCCCGATGTGGGACTTGATCCAGGACCCCGGGATCATGACCTGAGCCAAAGGCAGACGCTTAACCAACTGAGCCACCCAGGCGCCCGGGTTTTTTTTCCTTTAATTGGAAGAAAACCACATTCAAGTTGAGAAACACTGTTCTAAGCCCGAGGTCCTGTGTTAAGATGCAAAAAGATGCAGAGGATGAAGGAGAATTCCAGAAGTTCCAAGGAAAATAAAGAGGAGGACTGCTCAGGGAGCTGGGAGGGAGGGAGTCCTCAGCATCTGCTTCCCCCTGAACATCATTAGGGCAAATCTGGGGTGATTTGAGGGAGAGTGGAAATGCCACAAAGATTAGGCATGGAAGGCTGAGGGGCTGGAGATGACACACGTCTGGGACGTGTGTACACTCACATATGGTTATGTGCTCACACATAACTGTCTATGCATATCGGTGCTTTTGGTGACTATACCACGTGAAGGAAAATTTTAATTGAACTTTAACCTGTACAATTCTATTTTACTTCCATCACATAAGAATATGCCCTTTCACCATGAAAAGTGAACAGATCTCCTCTTCGCTTCCTCTTCTGTGTAACCTGGCTGTTCCAGCCCCCCTGCTTTCTCCCAGAAACACAAGTTCCTGTTCTTTTGCAGCTAAAACTGACCTATCGTACAACCTGCTCACTCTAAAGTTATTTTCCTCAGTCTTCATATCTCAAGAATGTGTTCCAATTAGCTAATCTGATGTCAGGCAAGCCACTACTGGCTTATTGTGCCTTGTAGTGCTGCTCCTTAGAGATGACCTACATAGATGTAAAATATGGTTTTTAATCCTACCTCCAGAGAGGGGGCAAACAGTAAAAACTTCGGGTATTATAGAACACTGAAGGAATAAATGAATACATTACGAATCCATTATTATGAAATTTATTACTTGTTATTAAATGATTAAATTGTCAAAATGAACAAATTATTAGTAAAAAGAAGAGCTAACACTTACAAAACCTGTACTAGGTGACAGGCACCTTCTAAGTGCTTTGCATGTATCCTTTTAATTCCCAGGACTACTCTTTGGAATAGGAACTATTTCAACCCCATTCTGCAGATGAGAAAATCGAGGCAGAGATAAGCAAGTAGCCTTAGATCTGGCAGCTAGGAAATGGTGCAGTCAGGATTTGAGCTCAGTGGCCTGTCTCTAGACCCTGTGCCCTGTCAGAGTCCCTGATATGTTTTCGTGGGGAAGAGGGTGATGAGATGGCTGTTAAGAGTTCTCTCAGATGACACACTCAGGGTAGTCTTGCTGACCGTTTCTCATGGGAATGAGGCGGAGTCCAAGAGAGAGGTATCTTAAGAGCTTTTGTTTGACACTAGGAAGTCACATCATCTTTCTGGATCTGTTTTCTCTTCAGTGAAACAAGGAGGGTGGACTAGGTGGCCTCTAAGACCAGCCTAACTCTAAGCCCAACTTCTTTAGCATTTCTGCACTAAGATGCTGATCTCTTTCTTGGTGCCTGTGGGGAAGAAGCAGGTCAGTTCCTTTTCCTAGACCCTTCAAGCTAGAAGCTGCAGGGTAGAGTGTCCAGGAGATACCTGGAAAGAACTGGAAACCCAGGACGGGGGTTAGAGCCCTAGGAAACCTCGCCCTTTACTACGAAACGTAAAGAAACACACTTACTAGGTGCCTACTGTGTGCCGTGTGTTGTAACAGATTTATTTAATTCTCACAGTAAGCCTGTGAATGAGGTAGTGTCTCCATTTTAAAAATGAGGCTGAAGCTTAGTCATACCAAGTGACTTGCCCAAGATGGCCCAGCTTGTAAGGGATGCAGGCAGGATTCAAATCCCGTCTGTCTGACTCCAAAGCCCACGCTCATTTCACAACCGGCGCCTCCTTTATTACCTGCTATCTCATTTCATTATCGCTGCAAGCCTGGGGGGTAGTTATTATTACCCCATTTCGCTGAGCAGGAAAGTGAGACTCAGAGTGGTGAAGTGACTTGCCGGTAAGGGGTCCGGCTCGGAGCGGCCGGGAGGAGAGCCCGCCGCAGCGTGCACGTGGGCGCGGATGCCGCAGGCCGGGCCTCTCCCTGGCCCCTCTCTGCCGCGGCTCCCACCTTCCCGGGTGCCAGCCCCGCGCACCGCCCGCTGCGAACTACTCTTCCCGGCAGGACGCGGGCGCGCGCACGCGCACCGGGGCCTCCGCCATGGCGACTGTGCTGTCCAGGGCGCTCAAGCTCCCCGGTAAGGAGTCGCAGCCTCGCGACCACCCTGCCCCCGCGGGGCCTCGGGAGACTAGGAGGCGAGGCTCTGGGGGCGAAGCGGGCCGGGGCCTGGCCGCAGCCCCAGCCCCAGCGTAGCTGCAGGCGCACGGAGGCGAGCCGGTGCAGCCCCCGCGGGCTGGGGTCCGTCGCCACCAGGGGGCGAGAGGGGCGCACGGCTGGTCGGGGGTCGCGGGCGCGGGGCGAGCCTGGGAGAATCCGGGGAGGGACCGCTGAAGGCACGCGGGGCTGGTGGCCGGGAGCGGGCGGGCGCTGCTGCGGGGGTGACTGTCAGAGCACGCGTCGCCGCCATCCCAAGGGGAGGGCTGGTGAGGGGAGCATCCTTTCCTGAGGAGCCGCGGGCCACGTACCGCAGGGTCCCGGGCTCCTTCTGTCTTGGGCTGCCGCTGGGGGCGAGGGGAGACAGGGGGGACAGGGGCGGCAGGAGGCGGGCCACCCTCTGGAGCAGCCTCTCCACTTAACAAACACTGACGCAGCCGTGAGGTTGGTGGGACAGGTGTTTACCCCTTCTAGTTTACAGAAGAGGGAAATGAGAGTTATTTGGCTAATTGACTTGTCCAAGGTCGCACAAACAGTATTGGAAAAACTTGGACTACAACGTCGGGATCTTTTGATTCCACTTGGTCAGCCTCTGGCTGTCGAGGCTAAGCATTTAGGAGGGAAATGATTTGGCACCTGCAATTTGCACATAAATTTTGGAATATTCTTTAAGGAGGCTCTGGTGGTGATGACAACTTCAGAGCTAATTCAGTACTTTGGGCAGCAGCTCCAAGCATTTTAGAAAAATTTTTCTCTTAAACTTCTAGAATGAGACGGTGCTGCTGCAAACTTGCTATTTTGATAAAGCATATTTATTCTGCTCAAAGAAATTTTAAACGTTAAGGCTTTAAAATTTTTATGGCTCTACCTAAATAAATTTTAAAACCTTAAGCTATAAACATTTATTTGTAGGGGTGACACTGGGTTGGGTATGAATTTGCATTTCTGTCCCCAGACTTCATGACCTCAGAGTTGTCCCCCCCCCACACACATAGGCTCATGAGAACATTGGAAGAAACATTGATAATATCTATCTTGGAATGTGTATGTAACATTGAAATGAAGTGGGGGATGTGTCCCTTCACCTGCAGGATTAACTTTAAAGAGAGTACCTTTGTATATCCTTAGTGTAGGACGATATCCTCCCCAAGGGATAATGAGATGTCAGACATATTTAGCTTTATTTCTTTTCTCTTTTAGATTCCTTTTCTTCCCCACCCCATTCCACCCCAGCATAGATAATTGTTCTTCTCTAAGGATGGGAATGCAAGAAAATCGCTTTCCAAATTCTTGAGCTCTTTTGCCTTCTCACATCCTGAGGCTGTGGCATTATTACTCCCTGGAGTATCCAGTTGCAGTAACTTGGTCAACTGACAGGGTAGAGTGGGTACAGTCTGGTTCATGGGCCTGTGTTTGGACAGCATCTTGGGCCTGAACAGATAGGTATGTTTGATACTTTTTAGGGCCCAGATACAATGGCGATGTGTTCTTTTCTGTGATACGGATTTTTTTTGTTTGATTGTCTGTTTGTGTATATACTTTTGCTCGTCTCCCTTTTGCCCTTTCTCCCCACTGTCCTAAATACAGTTTTTAGCTTTTATATTAGGTAGAAGTTGCTTTCTTATAGCTTTTTTTGGATGCCCTGTAGTTGGGACTGTGAGGCTGCTGTCCTGTGTGGGCTACTGTGTTATGTTACGTTAGTTAACATCCTCTCTTTTTTAAAAAAATTGAAGTCTAATTGATATGTCCTATTAATTTTAGGTGTACAGTATAATGATTTGATATTTGGATATATTGCAAAATGATCACCACCATGACATCCTCACTATTTCTATGTGTGAGTAAGCAAACTAGAATGGTGACTAAGAGCACGAGACAGCCTTGGGTTCAAGTCTAGTCTTTACCAGATTAGTTACTTAACCTCTTTAAGTATTAGTTTCTTCACATATAACGTACTGTTATTATGGAACATTCACTATATGCCTCACACTCTGCTACGTATTTACCTCATAGGGTTATTTGGCTCAGTAGAAGAAATGGATGTACTGAAGAGATTTGTTTACCTTTGACACATGTTAATTTTTCAGTGTTAGCTCTTATTATCACCTTCATTAGCACCATGCCCATTTACAAATGTGATACCTGAAGGAAGGCCTGATGTAATCATGAGCTAATGACAGATATCATCAACCTTGTGAAGAAAGATCAGTTTCTTGGAGTCTGTTTCACAGTCTCATACCCTTCCACTAAGCTCAAGACGGAAAGATGTTTGGCTCACATGCATACAATGAGGTTAATTAGTAACAGAAGGACAATGTGACATTCATAAAGCAGCCTGTCGAACAACTTATCTTAAGTATATATATATTTTTAGTCCATTTTAAAGTTTGAAGGTCAAAGACTGAAGGGAATATCAGAGCACAATGTTACTGTAATGATTTGTTTTATTATGTGTAATTTGGAATCATTATGTGCCCCTGGATAATCTAATCCATGAAGTGAATTACTTACCTTCAGTTGCAATAGAGTTTATGGTATAGTCTATGTAGAGTATAGTATGTATCATAGAATAGTATATATTATAGCATGTTTTCCTAAACATGTCTGGGGATGTTACAGTTGCATCTCTTTCCTGTTTTCTTCTGTACCATTGTGGGAATGCTATTTCGCATCCTCAGTCTTCCTAAGAGCTTTGCAATATAAATGCAAAGCTCATTTATATTGATGTATTATGAAATCAGCACCCTCTCCTTTATTCTTTGAAAACCTAGCATTGATTTAAAATGTGGGTGGTGGCTGAAATCAGCAGAGAAAAGAGTGCTAAAATGCTCTGTGTTTTGAAGCGTGGATTTGATGTCCAGTTCCTTGGCATGATTATAACTTTAGGCAAGTTGGTATGCTTTATACTTCACAATCCCTTGTCTTTCTGTGAATAGATAGCAAAAATATTTACTTAGGAGTTGTCTGATCAAAACTTGCACTCTGTAATAATTAAGCTGAGGTTTATCTCTGTAATGTATGGAAAAATATACTATCTTTTAATAATACATGTTACTGCAGAGAAGTTAGCCTGATTTTTGTTCCCATCCTTAGTGACTTGAATCTTTTTTCCTGGCTGCTCATATGATTCTTTTTTTGTCCTTGAAGGTCAGCACCTTTACTGCGATATGTTTCAATACTGATTATTCTGTAGCAGTTTTTCTTGGGACTCTGTGTACCCTTTATTTTACAATTTTAGGTCTTGCTATATTATGGGAGCTTTTTTGGTATATCTTTTAATTATTGTTTTTGGTTCCATATCCTTTTCTGTTCTCTTCTTCAGTTCCGAATATGTTGGATCACCTTTGCTCCCTCTGTCCATGCCTTTCTAGTCTTTTTAAAAGCCTTGATCTTTTTCAGTGGGAGACAGCACAGACTTCCTTCAAAGCCAGACTGCCTGGATTTGAATCCTTGCACTATGGCTTGCTTGCTGTTTAACTCTGGGTCAGTTACTTGACCTTCCAAACCTTCTCTTGAAAATGGAGATCATAGTGTGTCTGCCTCCAAGAGTATGCAGATTTGTGGAGATAAGACAGTAAAAGGGGTGCCTGGGTGGTTCAGTCGGTTAAGCGTCTGCCTTTGGCTTGGGTCGTGGTCTCGGGGTCCTGGGATTGAGCCCCGCATCAGGCTCCCTGCTTGGCCAGAGGCCTGTTTCTCCCTCTCCCACTCCCTCTGCTTGTGTTCCCTCTCTCACTGTCTCTCTCTCCCTGTCAAATAATAAATAAATAAAAATCTTAAAAAAAAAAACAAAGATAAAAAAAAGGGTTTGGAAGAGTGCATACAGAGGAAGGGCTTGGAACTGCCAGCCGTTGTTGTTTCCATTTTATTTTGCTTGGTTTTTCACCAGCCTGCCATTTCTGTCTCTGATTCTTTTCAGCCACGTCTGCTCTCTTTGCTCATCCTACTGAGGATATCTTTTCTAAAATTGTTTTATTATTTTCTTCCATTGTTTTTCTGAGCCCTGCTTGTTTACTTCTCATCTTCCCTATTGAGTTGTCATTTCTTCTTAGAAATATTCTTTTTTTTTCTGTGATCCCGTATTTCAGAGAAGACCGTTTTCTTTAATTTTTTGGATTCCATAGCGAAGCATCTTTTCATTATTTCTTCCATGTCGTGACATCACTTGCCCAGCATCAGTTCCTTGGCAGATTTTGTCTGCTTTGTTTTGTTGTAACTTCTTCCTTAAATATCTGCAGAACTTTGTAGTATCTTATAGAACGAGTACTAATGATAGCTTCTTTCTGATTATAAATCATATTTAACTGTCAGTTGTTTTACAGCTAGCTCTTGGCTGACATGCAGGCAGAGGCTGGGGCCAGGGGAGGGAGTGAGGGCATTGAGAAGCTAGAATTTAATCTAATGGGACCCAGCCTGTTAAAAAGAAAAGAAAAGAAAAGAAAAATCCCCCTTTTTAGGACTGATTGCTCCACATGTGCTTTTCTTACTTGTTATGCTGACAGCCTGCTTCTTGTAAAGCCTTTCTCATGTCATCTTACCTCTCCTTTGTCTCTGTGGTGTTGAGGGGGACTCACTGATGCCTCTGGGATGCCAGACTTGGTCTTTCTAAGCAAGAGATAAGTGGTTTGGCTGTATATCCATGGAACAAGGGAGGTGGTATAATTTATTGGTTAGGACTGTGGACTGTAATCAAATTGCCCGGTTTTGAGTCTTGGCTTTTTCTTCCTAATTCTGTGATCTTATGCAACTCACTTCTCAGTATTTTCATTTGCCTGTTGATACAGTGGGGATAATAATAATAATGCCTGCCTTCCAGGGTTGTCGTGAGGCCTGAATGAATTAACATCTAAGTGCTTAGCCCGGTGCCCAGAATAGTAGGTACTGAGTACTTTCCCCTTACCATCATCGCTGTCATCGTTGTTGTTGTCATTATTAACTCTGAACTGTGCTCATTGTTGGAGACCTGAGACCATCTGCCCACTCTTACTGTGCTTCTTCAATTGGATACAAGTTTTGCTGCATTTGGCAGTAATTTTTCATAAATTGTAGTTAGGGAATGTAGCTCTTTTTTTCCCCTATTTTTATTACCTCCCCTCCCCAGTTTTTAGGAAGGATACTGACAGAAGTGCTTTCCTTTGCCATCATCAACTGGAAGCATGTAATCTTTTATTTTTTTAAAGATTTTATTTATTTGAGAGAGACAGACTGAGCACATGAGCGGGGGGAGGGGCAGAGGCAGAGGGAGAAGCAGGCTTCCCGCGGAGCAGGGAGCCCGATGCACAGCTCCATCCCAGGACCCTGAGATCATGACCTGAGCTGAAGGCAGACGCTTAATTGACTGAGCCACCCAGGCGCCCCTGTTTTTTTTTTTTTTTAAGATTTATTTATTTTATTTTATTTTATTTTAAAGATTTTATTTATTTATTTGAGAGGGAGAGAGAATGAGAGAGAGAGAGCACGAGAGGGAAGAGGGTCAGAGGGAGAAGCAGACTCCCTGCTGAGCAGAGAGCCCGATGCGGGACTCGATCCCAGGACTCCAGGATCATGTTCTGAGCTGAAGGCAGTCGCTTAACCAACTGAGCCACCCAGGTGCCCAAGATTTATTTATTTTAGAGAGAGAGTAAGGGGCAAGGGACAGAGGGAGAGGGACAGAATTTCAAGCAGATTGCCTGCTGAGCTCGGAGCCCAGTGTGGGGCTGGATCACAAGACCCTGAGATCATGACCTGACCCAAAATCAAGAGTTGGACGCTTAGCTGACTGAGCCACCCAGGCGCCGCTGCAAATTATTTTTAGTAAAGATATTACTAAAAATTAGATTTAGTAAAGATTTTACTAGTTTCTGTAACGTATGCAGCCACGTTCTCTGCCTGTGATGGTGTGTGATATCATAAAAATGCATTTCCTTTAAACTGTTTTTTTGGCCAGTATTTTAACCGATTGAGCCACCCAGGTGTCCCTGTTGGCCAGTGTTTTAGTAATGATTATACTTTGTTTTAGACTGGTGTGTTTGTTGCGAGCTGACTAGCAAGATTGAATTTAAGTATCAGTGCTAAATTTTTCACTTGATGCTAAAAATCCAATTGTACTATTATAGAAGACAGCTTAACTGTATGTAGAAGATACTTGGGAGTTTGAGTCGAATCAGTTGTGTGATGTGACTGCGAAGAAAACTGGCAAGATCTTAGGTTACAGTAATTGAATTGTAGTGTACCCTCTGGGCTAGGGAGGGCACGGTTCTGCCCTTTGCTGCTCTGGTCAGACTGCACCCTGGGGATTGTATCCAGTTCCGAGAACCATACTTAAGAAGCACTGACATATCACACTGTGTCCAGAGAAGAGTGAACAGGATGTTACAGATAATGTGAAACAGTGTTTCCTCAAGTAATGAGTTTAAAGAGTTGGAGACATTTAACCTGGAGATGAAAAGATTGGGTGGGCAGTTGGGAGAAATAGTGCAACAATAATAATAGAAGCTGAAATTTGTTTGTTTATTTAGTTTCTGTCAAATAAATAAGTAAAATCTTTAAAAAGACAGTTTTAATTTATTTATTTAATTTGAGAGAGAGAGAGCATGAGCAGGGGGTTGGGAGGGGCAAAAGGAGAGGGAGAGAGAGAATCCCAAGCAGGCTCCATGCCCAGCATGGAGCCGGACACGGTCCTGGATCTTAGGACCTTGAGATCATGACCTGAGCTGAAATCAGGAGTCAGTCACTCAACTGACTGAGCCACCCAGGTGCTCTTAGAAGCTGACATTTATCGAGTGCCACTGTAAGCCAGACACTAAAGAGCATGCATATGTTATCTTATTTAATCCTCAAAAACAATCATATGAGGTAGGAAAAATAATTACCCATTTCAGAAATGGGAAGAATGAAGCTTAGTAAAGCTAAGAAATTTAATTGAGGTCTCATGGCTAATAAGAGATGGAACCAAGATTTGACTCCGTTTGTCAGTTTGTAAAGACTTAAACTCTTTAAATACCATAGCATATGTTTCTTATGATTGATATTTTCAAGTTTTGAAGGATTTGCATGTGGAAGAGGGGCCTCAGAAATTAGAACCAGCACGGATAATTGGCAAATGCCCAGAAATAGATTCTTGAATCAGTGTATAGAACTGCTTTCTGGATTGGAGAGCTGTGAATTCCCTCATGCTAAGTGACTGCTTGGTGGGTGTTTGATTATGTGATCTTCAGAGTCTCCTCCTACCCTGAGATTTGAGGCTGCCATCTCTGTTTTCTTCTTTGTCAGATATATTCTTTTTTTTTAATTTAAAAAATTTAAAATTGTGGTAAAATACACATAAAATTTACCATCTTAATTATTTTTAAATGCACAGTTTAGTATTGTTAAGTATGTTCACATTGTTTTGCAACCAATCTCCAGAACTTTTTCATCTTGCAAAGCTGAAACTCTAAAAGGTATCCCCCGCTTTTTGATAATTTTGCATTACGCCACTTTGTTTTTATGAAAGACCTACCTGTTTTCTCTAACCTAGAGAAATCCAAAGAGGATTCCTGCTTTTATGAAAAAAAGGTAAAAAGTGAAAGTAGCATTCAGCGTTTGTTCTGCAGCAAGTCATTATAGAGGCAGCGCTCAGCCCCCCAACCTCAGCCATGAGGGGGCCCCGCCTAGCTCCTTCCCCGGGAGCCACACTCAGCATCTCAGCCTCAAGCCACCGGAGCCTTGAACTGTGTCTGGGAGCATCTGTGCTTTATCTCCGTTTCTTTTGTGCATCTTTTAGCAAGATGTATCCTGAGGTATCGGAAAAGCCTAGGAGAGGTTATTGCTTGGGTCTGGGAAACCTCAAAAATTTTTCCATGTAAATTCATGGTTGTTGTTTCTTTGCTTTATGCTATTTTAGCTTACAGGGAGTTTGATAGGAACCTTCTACCTTGGGATAGTGAGGGAAACCTGTACCCATTAAATAATAGCAACTCCCCATTTACCTTTATTCCCAGGCCCCAGAAACCACATTCTCCTTTGTTTCTGTGAATTTGACTGCTCTGGATAGATGCCTCATATAAGAATCATGCAGTATTTGTCCTTTTGTGATTGGCTTATTTCATTTAGCATAATATCTTGTGGCATGTGTTAGAATTTCTTTACTTTTTAAGGCTGGATAATATCCCACTGTATGTATATACCACGTTTTTAATCCCATCAGGTATATCCTTTTAATTTAAAAAAAAACTTTAAAAAGTTTTAGAATTAATGTTATTACAGCAGCCTATGGTTGTGTTTGCAAATTATTGTAACTAAAGTTATATGGGACGGTTAGGGAACGGTGTATCCTAATTAATAAAATAATTTGGTTCATAGAGTAGATGTGTAAATTGTAGGAGATTAGCTTGAACCTGTACTGACTTTATGGCATATCCTGGAAATACTAGTTTGAATTAAATTCCTAATAATTGATCTATTTTCTTATAATTTGTGCCTTTAAAAATCAAATCCATGTTGGATAAAATGAATAACTTTGAAAGTGAAAATACATAGAAGTTTCCAGTTTGCCCAGTATCGTCTGTGGGTTTTTTTTTTTGTAAAATATTTAATGTTATAAAATATTTCTGTGTAATGTTTATTTTAATCAAATATTTATTGACTTTCTGTATATGAAACACCAAGCTTTACACTAATGATTTTACTTCCTGTGTTAGTTTCCGTATAGTGTTTTATTGTTTCATTTTATGTCTTGAGTAAACAAGACATAATATATGAAATGACATCACTAAGATAACAGTGACCAGAGGCAGAGATTTACATCAAGAATTCTTCTTTCTTCCTTTTTAATTAGCTGGGTGGTATTTTCTTTTTTATGTCTCTTCTTAATAAAAGATTTAACAGTATAGTTTAGTATATATAGTTTATATTAGTACAGTCTACCATGTAATTTCTAAAACCAGAAATCTTTTCTTGGTTTTTGCTTGGTTATAGCATGAACAAAAGGCATAAAATCATTCAGTCCTTGGCAGCGGGGGCCAGGGAATGGCTTGGGAGGAGGTGTGCTTAAACTCTCCTATAATTTTCACCTCTCAGCCACCCCAAATAAATGTAGTGTCTAAGTAAAAACAGGGTGCTTGTTGTGGAGGCCAGCTTTGAGACAGGTCCTTTAGCTCTGCATTCCTGCTTGATTCCCTCCCCTCCTAGAATACTTGCTCAGAATAGCATTTTTAAAGGTAAACACTGTTTACTGAAACGTGCTGACAGGGCATCAGAATCATAGGAAGCTCAGAAGTGAGTTTTAAGTAAGATGTCTCCAGGTGACATTTAGTGTTCAACTTTCCAAGTTGTTTCCATGGAGACAATTGGGAAGCCACAAATATCTAACTGTGAGAAGCAGTGTACAGAGAACAATTATTCTAAAGTTTAGGCAAGTTCCAGGGAAGATTGGAACATCACAGATCTAAGAAAATCAAAGGAAATACGCACATTAGGCATATGGAAGGTTGATATAAGAGCCATGTCTTTTTCATTAGTGAGATTCACACAAATTAAGAGAGTTTTGTTTGTTTGTTTGTTTCCAAACTAAAAAGGTATCTAAGGGATGCCTGGGTGGCTCAGTCGGTTAAGTGTCTGCCTTCAGCTCAGGTCATGATCCTGGGGTCCTGGGATCAAGTCCCCTGTTAGGCTCCCTGCTTCTCTCTCTCCCTCTGCCACTCCCCCCTGCTTGTGTGCCCTCTCTCTCAAATAAATAAATACAATCTTAAAAAAAAAAGTAAAGATTAAAAAAATAAAAATATATTTGAAATTTACCACTTTCTCTGTTTCCTTTTCAATTTTCTTAAGCTCGTGAAAGCAGTAATTCTAGAACACTGATTTTCATTCTCCTCCCATTCTTTTCCTTACAGATAACCATCAAGAGCTAACCTTGTAAACTTAATTTGTTTTCTGTGTTTTCTTTTAGGTGTCCACAGTTGCCATGTAGTTGGTAAGGGTTTCTCCTTCCTAGTTCGCCCTGACGCTCTGTCCTTCTGTGTTTCAGGGAAGAAGAGCCCAGACCTAGGGGAGTATGACCCCCTCACACAGGCCGATAGTGACGAGAGCGAGGATGATCTTGTGCTCAACTTGCAGCAGAAGAATGGAGGGGTCAAAAATGGGAAGAGCCCTCTGGGAGAAGTGCCAGAGCCTGACTCCGATGCCGAAGCTGTGGGGGCTGTAAAGCCACATCTTTCAGAGGTCGCCACAGAGGGGTACCCCTCGGAACCTCTTGGGGGCCTGGAGCAGAAGGCAACCTCTTCCATCATGTCTTATGTGCGCACCTCTGTGTTTCTGCTAACTTTGGTCATCTCCATGATCCTGGTGCTCGTATGTGCTTTCCTGATCCCCTGTCCCCCCCGAGATCTGCACAGCACTTGGAGCCGCCACCTGGGCCTGCAGGGAGGTGAGTTGTAGCATTTCTCGCCCTAATTCTGTAAAATTTCGTGTTTACCTGTAATTCAATAAAACTTCTGATTACGTGGAAAATTCCCTCCAGGTCTTTACAAATAAATGTGTGTCATATAACATCTCTCTCCCTGTGTGTGAAGGTGGTTAGGAGGTTAAGATTGGAAATAAAACAGATAGATTGATACAGCTCCAGAAGCTTGGGAAGATCACTGCTCTGTTGTGTTTCTATTGGCGTTGGTCTTAATTAGTTGCAGAGAGGACAGAGGATTGGTTTGCTGGGTCTCTGCTGTGCAGCCAACACCGTATTAGGGGAGAGCAAAGCCGTAGGAAGGGCTGTTTACCGAGAAAAGTAAGGCTCAAGGCCTGGCCAGACCAAAGGCCAGGGATTTTGTAGGACCCTCAGGCATTCGTCAATTATAGGAGCCTGACCCAGTTTGAATTTTAAAATAATTTCAAGTAAAATGAACTTGCTTTCTTGCAGTAAGTTTTCTTTCTTGCTCCTAATGGTTGGGGTGGTGCCACCCAAGTAATTCTAGCTATTGTGTCTCATTCTGGAGCAGATTTCTTTAAAACAGCTTGCTCTGGGTCAGGAATAAGGATTACATCTCAGCTGTCAGTGCTGAGTGGTCTTGTGTTTTGTAAACTTCACTGGGGTGAGAGGGGTTCAGAACGTACCACCACAAAATATGTTGCTTTGGCATATTGTGTGAGTTGAAGACACATGAATAACAGCAGATGCAAGAAGGGCACTCCAACCTTGACCTTTAAATTCTTCCTGGAAGCAGGAGATGAAACTCCCATGTGCAAGATGCCCTTCCTGTACCAGGAGGAAAGAAACATTCTCATCAACAGAGATGGGGAGTTGAGGCCAAGGGGAATCTGTGCAAACAGACCTTGTAAAATAACTCTTACCTTCCTGTAGTCTCCTCGTCCATGTTGGTTTCCTTTCCAGGGCTACCCCTCTTTGTTCAATGAGCACAGAAGCCCCTGAGACCTCGCCACCTGTGCTCTAGGTCTTTATGTTCAGTGGGGGCTCCCATGGACATGGAGAATCTCATTAAATAGACTTGAATGCTTCCCTCTTGTTAATCTGTCTTATTAATCAGTTATCTCATTTTCTGTCTTGTTACTCAGTCCCAGCTGGAAACCCTAAGAGGGTAGAGGAGAAATTTTCCCTCCTCTACAAAACTCCCAGACCACTACATCATTTTGATCTGGAAGTATTTTACCTCTGACATATCACTGGTCCTAGTTGATTTAGCTTCGGATGAGTTCTGTGTTCTCACTGTTACTATCTCTCAAGGCAAAACTGAGTAGATGTGACTTACAGTATGTTCCCACTACATAGGAGATCTCTCCCTCTCTTCCTTCCTTTTTTGGTCGTTTTTTTTTTTTTTAATATTTATGTATTTATTTGAGAGAGAGAGAGAGACAGAGATAGCGAGAGAGAGCATGAGCGGGGAGGAGAGGGAGAAGCAGGCTCCTGCTGAGCAGGGAGCCTGACGTGGGGCTCAATGTGGGGCTGGATCCCAGGACCCTGGGATCGTGACCTGAGCTGAAGGCAGATGCTTAACTGACTGAACCACCCAGGCCCCTTTTTTGATGGTTCTAAGTGAGCTCTTACAATATTTATATACGGTGTAAAAACTAGGAACAAATTGTTGGTGTATCCACCACTCAGTTTAAGAAATAGGACATTGGGGTGCCTGGGTGGCTCAGTTTGTTAAGCACCAGGCTCTTGATTTCAGCTCAGGTCATGATCTCAGGGTCCTGGGATTGAGCCCTGTGTTGGGCTCCATGCTTAGCAGGGAGTCGGCTTGAGGCTTCTCCCTCTCCCTCTGCCCCTCCCCCCACCACTCCTGCTCTCTCTCCCTCTCTCTCTCTCTCAAATAAATAAATCTTTAAAAAAAAAGAAATAGGACATTATAAAGACCTTTGAAACCTCACCAAAGCCACCTCTTCCTGCCAAAGAGTTCCAGTATCCTGAGTTTTGTGTCATTATTTCTTTACTTTTTGTTAAAGTTTTACCACATGATAAAATAATTTTGCCTATTTTGAATTTTATGTAAATGTAATTAAGCAGTCTTCTGTGACTTGCTTTTTGTTTAGCATGTTTATAAAAGCATTTTTTGAGATTCATCAATATTGATGCACTGTAACTAGAGTTTATTCATTTTTACTACTGTCTCATTTCCCATGGTATGAATATCCCATGATTTATTGATCCATTTTACTGTTGATGAACATTTTGGTGGCCTCTATTTTTTAAAAAATAAATAATGCTGTTAGGAAGATTCTTGTGCGTATTTCCTGATGCAATGTGTAAGAATTTCTCTCAGGCATTAACTTTTGATTGATATTGCTAGGTCATAGGGTGTGTGCATGTTCAATCTTAGTAGTTTATGTTAAATTATTTTCCATAGTGGTTATGCCAATTTACACTTCCACCAGCCACGTGTTGAGTTCTCTCCATATGTGGCAGGCATCCTCTAGACTCTACACTGTTGAGGGGTAGGACAGCACTATCTACTTGTCACTGCCCAGGCTGGAAGTCCAGGCTCCCTGCTAGGCCTCTTCTGACACCACTGGCAGGGGTGGGGGGCTGCCTCATTAATGCAGGGTGGGGTAGAACTGTTGGCTTCCCTTGTGTGTGGAGGACCCTAGGTGGGGAGGAAAGTCCCGGCTCCCCACCTGGCCTTCTCTGACATGACCTTGGTTGAGGGGTGGAGGGGTACCTTCTTATGATTGGGCAAAGGTAGAAATCTAGGCTCCCATTTAGCCTTTGTTGTGGGGCTGGGTCTGGGGCCACAGTTCTATATGTGTGGCGTTTGGTTGGAGTAGCACAGTTACCATCTAAAACTTTTTCTGTCTTGCTCTGCTGTTCCTTTCTTGGACCTTTGGCTAAGGGAGCCAGCTTTTCTTGGGCCTTTTTTGTCTGTACCTGTTGGCATTTTTGGGTTGCCAGCTTCTGTAGCACCTTGTCTGGGACATATGAGGCCAAAAGAAAACTCAGGGGAGTCATCACCTTGTTATTCCTTGGGCTTCTCAGTCCCTAGCCAGCCTACCTTTTCCCCACCTTCCGGAGTCTTCTTACATTTATTTTCTCTGTAATGTGCAGGCAGTTAAACTATACTTGGAGGGATCGACATAATTGTGTGTACTCTGTCTTATCCAGGAACCAGGAGTCGGCTTGGTGTTTATGAAGGTGCTGGCAGTGCTATGTGTCTGTTCCCTTTCTAACATGGAACAGAGAACTCGTTTGTGGCGACTTAACTCAGAAAAAGTTAACTCTTCACTTTTTTGTTTTTGATATGTTTATCAGGTGCGGACCTATCTCCATTGGAATTGGCTGATGTGAATGGAGATGGCCTGCGTGATGTACTTCTTTCCTTTGTAACTTCAAGGAACGGGAGTGCAACTGGTAAGACACATGCATGTCTTTTAGAGGCTGCTACTGGACAGGCTCACTGATTGGAGGGGCTGTGAGCTAAGAGAAAAACATCAGCGTTGTCTCCTGACGGGCACTGCAGAAAAGGGTCTGGAGTGAATAGAAAGTCATTGTGGGGCTACCGTACATGACAAACCTTATCAGAAAGCTCCTGCATGTAAGTAAAGCTCATTTAAAGAAATCATGGAGATCCATAGCTGGAAGGAACTTTTAGTAGTCACCCAGTCCCGTGAAGAAAGGGAGATCCAGGGCGCCTGGGTGGCTCAGATGGTTAAGCATCTGCCTTCGGCTCAGGTCATGATCCCAGGGTCCTGGGATCGAGTCCCGCATTGGGCTCCCTGCTCCTTGGGAGCCTGCTTCTCCCTCTGCTTCTCTGTCTCTCATGAATAAATAAATAAAAAAAAAAGAAAGGGAGATCCAGAGAAGAAGAGACTTGTCCACACACTTGCAATGAACAGCATTAGTTCTTAAGGTTCTCGTGTTTTCTTCCAGCCAATTTTCCATTGCTTCTTAGATCATAGTAAATGTTGACACAATCCTACCTTCCCATCCCCAGCAGAAAGCTTCTTGTTCATGTTCTAAAATATTTTACCCACATTACCTTGGCCGGGTGCTTTCTTTTTACTGCTTCTATTTACTCCTCCCTCTCTGCTCTCCATCCTGCTGTCTGCTTTGGAAGGCTGACCAGTATGCATTATGTCAACAGGCTCCCTCGCCTACCAATTTCTAGTTAGGTTTGGCCAACAGGGAGCACAGGCAAGAAATTGGAGGAGGAGAAGAGAGTGAGGAGAGGGTATTTGTTCTCTTGGCTCCCTCCCTGCCAGGGTGACCTCAGGCCGCCTACGTTCTTGATCATAGGTCACATCCTCTCGTAAGGTGGTATTCTTATAGGACTTTTCTTTTTGTGGATTCCAGGAATCACTTCCTCTCCTGTCTCTTTGGGCCTGGGACTGTTCTGAGGGACTGCGCTATCCCTCATGGTTTCTCTACAACCTGACCACATCTCTGTAAATAATCTCTTTATTAAACCTTACACAACTTAACCTAATTGAGTGTGCTGATACACATCAACTGGAAAAAAAAAAGAGGTTGCATTTTCAACATAGGTACATGGGGGCTCCTGGTTTGTCCTGCAGCACCCATTAAAGCGGGCGTACCCTGCAGTCTGTAAACTGATAGAGTAACTCTGGTTTGAGGCTGAGGATGCCCTAGTAGCTACTTTTTAATCATCCAGGCCCTGGGATAAACATCTAGGTATGTTCTAGAGAATTCTAGGCTGCCTGCTTCTCTGGTGTTATTAGAAGTACCTTTCTGAGTCTTGTGTAATATGTAGAAGCAATTTAGGAATAGATCTGTTTACAGAGAGGACCTTCAGCCTAGAAGGTTGACTTTTGGCTTTAATAGACTTTAATTACATTTTTTTTCTTCCTATGACTCATTAGCCTTTGAAGTAAAAAATTTTCCCCATCCGCTTTTAGATTTGGAGTTTTTTTTTTTTAATCATTTGATATTTTACACAGTTTGCTGTTTATGAGGACTCGTATGGCAAGGCTGTGGGTTTGGACACCACACGGACCAGCCTGATTTGGTTACAGATTATAAAAATAACAGCTAATCTATGGTACTTCCTGTAGGCAACGCACTAGTATAAGGGCATAACAAATGTTATGAATGAATTTATCCCTCCACATAATCCTATGGGGTAGACTAATATTCTTATCCCCCATTTGCAGATGGGGAAACTGAGACATAGGGAGGTTAGGGAACTGGCTCAAAGTTCCATACCTGGTAAATGGTAGAGCTGGGATCCAAACGGTGTAGCTGAGAGACTGTCTCTAGAGTTCATATCCTTGGCCCTTACGTTTTCCTAAGTATTCTTGGGAAACTACTGAGGCTGTGTCAGCGGATTCCATGGGACTCTAGACCAGGAAGACCTACTAAGTTGTAATCTTCAGGTTTATTTTTAAAACATTTACTTTTTCTGCTTTTAGGGAGCAACTTGCTAGCAACAATTAGAATTCGGGGATTCCTTTGCTCCCTGCTCTGTACATGTTCTAGATCAGTCTTACTTTTCTGAGCATGCCTTTCCCTTTTGATTTTTTTTTTTTGTTGCTGTTCTCAGCAATGACTTTCCCATATTCTGGATTTTGCTCCTGTCTTTTATTCAGCAAATGATTGCTTGGTCGCTGTATGTGCTAGGTGTGTTGCGAGGCACTGAGGCTACAGAAATGAATGTGATAGTCTTAATCCTTCAGGGTATTTAGGATATTTAGTGGGAGCTGAGGTGACAGACATGTAAGCAAGCGTGCTGGGAGGGGTGCAGGATGCACACAGGGTGGCCTGGAGGAGGTCCACAGCATCTTGTCTGACATGAGGAATGTGTTGAGCAGATATGATAGGTGCTTTGTTGTTCACTTGGTGCCAGGAATATGGGAGGCTGTGGAAGACACGGGTGTGAGTTGCTGCCTTAGCACCCTTTACTTGTGGTTTTCCAGCCTCCTGCTCACCTGGACTATTTACCTTCTCTGCCTCTTTTCCTTTCTTGTGTCTCTTGTGTGCTTTTAGGTGTCTCAAAGCCAGCTGCTATTCTGGTGTGCCTTTCGGGGATGAATGGCAGCACACTCTGGTCAAGTACCTTCCCCGAGGAGGCCCGGGATATAACATGTTTGGATCTGATGCCAGGAAGCGTGGCTGAAACCATCTGCCTTGTGACAGGGACACACAAGATGCTCAGTGCATTCAATGCGACATCAGGTAAAGATCATTCCACGAAAGTCTCTGTCCCAGTGAGCCGTAATCTCGGATCAGAACAGTCTCGTAGGGAAGGGACCTTTCCGCTCTCACATGGTGGGAAGTCTGATTTTCCTCCTTTGGAAGGGGGATTGGGGGTAAACAGAGGAAGGGGTTGACTAGGTTGAGTAATAGATCATGGCCAAACCTGTCTGGTGATAGGATGGGACTAAACTGAGTTACCCAAACAGAAACTACCCTGAAGCTTTGGCTTCTGAGTAGTCCTCCTCCTCTGTGCAAAAGACAACGGCGCTTTCTCTCTTCATATTTGATATAGATGGGGTCCAGGGGGAAACCTGGCCGTTAACCATTTAAAACAAGGGTCAGGGAAGATACTGAGGTTTGTTGATGCATCTTGATTTGACCTTTTACCTTCTTACTGTATTTAGACACCCATGACATGAGGAATGAGAGAGAATCAAATATAATGAAGGCCCTGTGCAAAACCATAAGTGTACTGCTTGTTAATGCTTTGGACTCGACCGAAGCTGAATGCATAGCAACCTTCCCAGTTTTAGAGGTTGGAGTTTGGTAGCGGGGTAATTCTGAGTGAAAAAAAAACTTAAATGTGAGTGAACCCCAGAACTGATGTCATTTGGAAAACCTCCTACAATTTCCCTGCTCGTGTGAACACGTGGTAGGAAAGAGAGTCGGTCTGGTTGGCTGCCCGTAGACGGTTCCTTAATAGTTGTAATAATCTCTAACAGATCAATGCCTCTGCCCCAGACAAGTGGGCTCCTCTTTCTTGGAGAGACTTCAGCACCTCCATTTTATCTAAAAAACCTAGGTGTGATGTTATCACATGGGTTTATTAGTCAGACACTTGAGGATTTCAGCTCACACTCCCTGCTGCCTTCGTCCTCAGTAAGATTAAAACTAAAAGAAAAGATGGGGTCTGCTATCTGTCATTTGCCCACTGAGTTTCTCTCTTCTGACCCAGGAGCACTGCATCTGCCTTTTCCAGAGGCCAAAAGCTGTCATTGTGATCAGCCTATTTCCCCCTCCCCCCCCAGGGAAAGCCATTTGGACTTTAAACCCAACCTACTTATCCAATGGTACCCTGGCTGCCCCAGGGGTGGTGCTGCCGGACTTGGATGAAGATGGCGTTAGAGATCTTGTCGTTCTGGCCATCGGGGAATTGCAGGTATGCTCTACATTAAATGGTCTCCGTTTCTCGCAGGACGTGCTTCAACTTCAGTCAGTTCCTAGTGTTGGTATTATAAATGCTGCTTGAAACCTTTTTACAAGGGCTTAGGTTTAAGAAAATTCTCTCTGGGAGATTTAATGAATAAACTGCCATCATGAACTCATTTTCCCGGCAGTCTCATTATGTTCTCATTGATTGTGGCATGGTGGAGCTTAGGAGCCAGAGAGCTCTGTGTTTACATTCCTGCTCCACTGTGGCTCTGTAGCCTCGGGCAAGCCATGGACTGTCTCCAAGATAGAACATGGGGATGTTCTATCTACGTACAGGGTTGTTGTGAAGGTTGGAGCTCACATATATGAAGTGCCTAAAGTAGTGCCTATTTTTTACCGTGTGGGTGTATTGTTAGTTATAGTATATATAGTTAACCTTTATATAAAACAATAAGACAGTTCCTCCAATATATATGGGAAACATCATACATTGAATAATAACAACAATGTCCTAAGAAAGAATAGTTGTAACACAGGCTATGACAATACAGACTTTGAGCCCAGTACACTCGGCCTTAAATTATGCACCTTGATTATGCTTTGCTGGAGCTCCAGTGTACTAGAACTAGTTATTCTGTGCACAAATAAAATAATAGTAGTTTTCCTTCCTAAATCACAGGAAAGAATACATTAATGACCAGATTTATCTCCATTTTAAGTTTTTACTCCTAACACTTTCCTTCGAGCTTGTGTCAAAGTTCCTTTAAGACTTTTTCTCAGACTTCCTATGTGAGTTTGCCAGGAATTTTGCTTGTGGACAAAAGAATTGAACAATCAGCAGATAATATTTGTGGAAAAATGTGGATATAGATCATTTTGCTTTATTTGATAGCTTATTTTAATTTTAAGAGACCTTGTGTTTGCTCTTGTGATTTTTGTAATGCATATACATGGAGTAGAGTTATAAAATCTGCAAGTAAAATGATTTTGAACAGAGTGAAATCTATCAGTATTTTATGGTTTTCTGCCAGGAGCACCAGAAACAAACTGAAAGTGCTTCCCCAATCCCAAGTTTTGAGGAGCACTGCTCTAGTACATCTGGTGATACTTTGTAAGATGAAAACAAAGAAGTAAGGTAAATTTCTGAGGGCTAGTTTGATGGGTGCTTTCTGTTAGTTTTCCTTCCACTAGCAAGTTGGTCTCAAAGTAGATTGAACCAAAAACTCAGTTATTTACATAATCTTTTTTTTTATCCCAATCATTGTGAATAAAGAGACCAGGGTCTAGGGAAAATTTCAATAATTCCATCAGGGAGTGACTATCTGAAGGTCCCAAAGTGGAAAGTATGGGGTGTTTCTTTTTAATGGTTTAATGAAGTATGGTTAGCAGAGGCATAGCAAGAAATTGAACAAGTTTATATATCCCGAGCAAGTTTAAAAATCTTGGCGTTCATACCCTGTTTGGCTTCTTCTTAGCCAGTGGTGGTTGCCAGGCTGGAGGTTCAGGCTTTTAGGGACCCTCCACAGTGAGGCAGCCTCTATTAGAGGACCTGGCTTCTTGCCTACTCCTACTCTGTGCTTTTTTTTGGTCCTAACCAAACAGCAGAAAAAGTGTACTCTCCAACTTGCCTCACTGAATTTACTTATTTACACATAGTGTAGAGATATGAATAGTCTCCATTCTGTCTGAAATGTGATAGTACTAGAAACATCTTAGAGAAGCAATGGGTTTAGAGCAGTAGCCTCACCTTTATACTGACCTCTTTTGACCTCTAATGCCAGCAACAAAGAACCTGGGGAACCTGAGCTCTGGTTTACTCTAAGCTACAGTATGGAAGGCTCTCTCTTCTTAACGAATGGAACCTATTAGGTCTATGATTTAGAGTGATTGCATTCTTAGATCTGGGTTTAGAGTGAGGTGGGCTTGGGACATAGGAACTGATGGTTTGGGGTTAGAGAAACTGATCTGGCCTAGAACGTTAGTGGGAAGGGACCTCAAAAGCCATGTGGTTGACCCTCTCACACCATGTTATAATCTCTGATACAGTATTCCAGACACATTGGACTCTCCTTGAGTCCTCAGGCTAATGGGAATATCACTGATTTGTAAGACAGTTCATTTCATTTTTGGTCAGGTCTAGAAAATTCTGTCATATTGGTGAGAATTCTGCTTTCTCATAGCTTCTACTCACTATTCCAGCTTCAGCTACTTTGAATGAATCTTAATCCTCTTTCTACATAAAAGCCCATTAGCCTTAGCCTCATCCTACTAAGCCTGCTACTCCCAAGGCTAAATACCCCCAATTTCTTATACTGTCCCCCATGCAACATGAAATCTAGACCCCTCTCTTTCTTGCTTTCTTTCCCTTTGCACTCCATTTTATCCATATCTCTTTTGAAATGTTGTACCTGTATCTGAAAACAGTATTCTATTTGTGATATGACCAGTTATATCAATGTAAGGAAGTTGTTACTTTTTTTGATATAGGCTTTATATTTCTACTAATGCAGCTGAAGATTGTGATAGCCTTTCTGAGATTTAGTTTTTTTTGTAATGGGTTAAAGCACCCACCCCTTTTAATTAATCAATTAATTAATGGCCCCATTTCTTCTTTCAGATTTTGACTCATCTTCCAAGCCTAAGACTTCTTTGAATTTCGAATTTGCCATACAGTGTATTAGCTATCCCTTTCAGCTTTGTGATAAGTTTGAGATAAGCTATATATTCAAGTCCTTGATAAGAATGATTAGTAGGAATGGGACAATATAGCAGGGTGTTGTGACATTCCACAGAAACCTCCCTCTGGATTGACATTGACTCACTCTGGGTACACTGAAAACTGTATCTTTTTATCTTGTCCAAAAGAATTCATGATGCTAAACTTTGTCAAAAGCTTTAGTGAAGTCAGGATATCACTACAATTCTCGTTATTTCCCAACTGGTGACTCTATTCCTAAAAGAAAACGCTCTAGAGCAGGAGTTGGCAAACTGTGACCTGTAGGCCAAATTTGGCCCACTGCTTGTTTTTATAAATAAAGTTTTATTGGAACACAGTCAGTGCCTATTCATTTATTATTATCCATGGTTGCTTTCATGCCATGGCGGTTGACTAGTTGCTTCAGAAATCATCTGGCTTACAAAACCTACAATGTTTATTTACCATTTGACTCTTCACAGGACAGGTTTGTTGATTTCTGCTCGAGAGTAAGGCTGATAGCAGCCAGGCAGGCTAGGCATGTAATGTTATGATGGGAGAGGCTGCCTGTATTGATTTTAGTTGGGACCAAATATTACTGGGGATTTCTGGGTTTGAGAGTAGAGACCAGGAGTCAGCTGTCTGTAGTTAACACTGGGCTAGAATTCTGTGCCTCAGAAGACTGTTCATCAAGCAACAACCGTGCTTCAGAGAAATTGCCTAGGCTACCATAAAGATGGTTTTTGCACATATCTACCAAGGGAATGGGAACGATGGCTTCATTTTCTTACTTCCAGGGGAAAAAGAGTGAAGCAGGTTTGGCTTTGTGCTTTCTAACTTTGCGAAGTGTTTCTGAACCCTTAGCTAAAGAGAAAGCAGTGACTTTTGGAGAAACTACTTGGTTAGGAAGTGATAGGGCATCTACTGACTCCGTTTTTTCACTTCTTCAGCCAGATCTGTGCTTTCTGTTGGTGTCTGGCCGGACAGGGAGTCCCGTGGGCCGACCCGTGAAGTACAACATCGTGGGAGTGGGGAATCTGATTGGTCCTCAGGTTTATGTCACCACAAATGGGGCTGTCTACATCCTGTTTGGCTTTGGTAAGAAGCAAAGCTAGTTTTGCTGCCGTTCCCCATCTGTGTGTGTGGTAGGCCTCCCTTTTGAGACAGAGTGAAAGCTCGGGAATTGCTGACCCCAGCCCTTTTGCCACCTCCTGTCCCAGGGGCCTCTCAGTCTCCCCCACGGATGGCTGGTTATTCGCTCTGCTTTCCCCGGCTGCCTTCTCCAAAGAGAATACTCTTTGTCCAGCATTTCCTTCATCCCTCACCCACTCCGTGTTCAACCAGTCTGGGTGGGCTCTGTGAGATGCATCCTTTTTTTTTTTTTTTTTTTTTTTTTTATAAAGATTTTATCTAGGGGCGCCTGGGTGGCTCAGTCAGTTAAGCGGCTGCCTTTGGCCCGGGTCATGATCCCAGGGTCCTGGGATCGAGTCCCACGTCGGGCTCCTTGCTCAGCAGGGAGCCTGCTTCTCCCTCTCTCTCCCTCTGCTTGTGCTCTCTCTGTCAAATAAAATCTTTAAAAAAAAAAAAAGATTTTATCTATTAATTTGACAGAGAGAGAGTACAAGCAGGGGGAGCCTCAGAGGGAGAGGGAGAAGCAGGCTCCCCACTGAGCAGGGAGCCTGATGTGGGGCTCGATCCCAGAACGCTGAGATCATGACCCGAGCCAAAGGCAGACGCTTAACTGACTGAGCTACCCAGGGGCCCCTGTGAGACCCATCTGATCAGGCTCTGTGTCTCTTGCTCAGATCCTCACCCTGGGAGAGTTCTAGTAAATTCAGCTTCTCAGTGTTGATTCTTCCTGTGGTGCTAGGAAATATCCAAGCTGTCGCCCTGCGGGACATTTTTGTTCAGGCCCAAAATCGAGACAGCTTACCACCTTCTCTGCAGATAGAAGAGCCAGAATGGGAGAAACGAAGATCCATCAACCTGTCTGAGCTCATTGACATTTACAGGTAGGGCAGATGTCTGACCTTGTCACAGTTCAGTCTCCTGAGATCTCACGAGCTATGGAGTCCCCACGTTTGAACTGGGCCGGTGAATAAGGGGGCAGAGGTTTGGGGGGAAACAGTGCTAGCCTTAATATACCATCTGCCGATCTGGTGAGTTAGAGACGTTTTTTTCTTGGTAACATACGGTGCTGATGGCTGTGTGTTGGTGATCGTGATTTGTGATCACTCTGCACATAGACTGCAAAGAAGGATATTTGTTTAGGGTTCTGAGTCAGAGCGGGGCAGGCTGAGATGGGGAGACCTTTAGGCAAGGAGAGAGATTTATGTAAAAAAACCTGCCTGTAAAACTGAAGTATCTGCCCTACTCTTTTTCTGTGTCTTTCTCTTAGTTGAAGAATCATTTTGGCAGGAGCAAGGCTAGCTAGCATCCATGGAATCTTATTTTTTATTCTTGTTTATTTCTTAATCAAAAGCATGTCGTTTGTCACATGCAGTGGATTTTACCCATTTAACCCCAGGCCTGGGTAGTGATTGTCTTCATTCTCTTCTATCAGAAATTTCAGATCGTTTTCTAGCGTTTTCTCAGACAGTATCACATTGTTTCAGTGAATTGGGCAGGTGTTAAATCGAATGGTTCCAGTTGTCCAGGAAAAGAAATAATTCGAAGCAGTGTAGACCGTGAGTTGCTGTGCAAGCTTAGTGACAGTCTCAGGCCTCCTTTCCAGGTCTCCGTCTGCCTCCCCTGCCATTACCATTGGCTCTGTTATCCTCCCCAGAGTATCCAGTGTGAGAGATCTGGCTCTGCAGCCCTTCCCCTGGGAGTTCCTTTTGAACTTGCATGAATTTTCTAGGGATTCTTGCTGTCTAAAATGAGATTCAGCTGGAACGACAGAGTGCCCCCCTCGATAAGATAACAGTGGAAGTTGAATACAAGAGTATATAGAAACACGTAGCCCAAGAGAAAGAGCCCCAACTTGTGGGTCCGGAATCTCATCCAAGCTGGAGACTAACCACTGGGTCTTGTTTAACTCAGCAACGGTGTTGAGCTACTCCAGATGGTGAAGGCACCTGATTCCAACAGCAGCAACCTCCTGATTACAACCAGACAAAGCCTCGTCCTGCTTCGGGGGCAAAATCTTACACCTTCCTGGACACTGAGCCTGCAAGGCCTGCACAGGTTTGCTGTGTGCGCCTCCTGTGGGCTGCTCTTTTGATCTGCTTTCCCACGTTTAAAAAAATTGCCCAGAACAATTGCCTGATATCTGGGGTGGTGCAGGAGAGGGAGAAAGAAGTCCTTGATTTCCTCTTCTGCTTCACTCCTCATCGCTTACTTTGTTCTCCTTTGCAGCCAGCCTACTCCTGGGTATTTCACGGACGATCAGACCTTAGACTTCCTTCTCCAGATACAGGATGGAGTTGGGATGAAAAAGGTAAAACTTTGGGACTCAAATCAATTAAAACATCTAGAAAGTGTATTTGTTGTGTCCAGCCATACACTAGGCACTGTGAGAAATAAGAACCTAAAGTATGGTCCCTTCCTTCAGAGAACTCAAAGTCTAGCTGTTGGATAAAATGAAAACTCACAGGTTAGTGCTAAAATCTGTAGCATTGGAAGCTTTTCCAGCTAACCTCCTTCCTGTACATGAATTCCCTCTTCTGAATTCTTAACTTAGAGTTCGGCGCTAGGAACCTTCTCAAGTCTCTTGGTGGGGAAAGGTAGGCCTAAATAAACTTAGTACTTAAGTATGTATCTTCCTAAGATTTCAGAGAAGGTGGGATATCTGGGGTGGCTGGATTGTTATGGAAGACATAAAAAAGGAGGGAAAGATGATGAGCAGGACCTCAAAAGTTGAATTATATTAATATGAGGAGGGGTGGATATGAAGGCCTGTTGGGTCAGGAACACCGACACCAGAATGCCCAGAGACAGAATAGTATGGCATGTTCTAGGGACACTGAATAGGTCTTTCTGATTTTACATGAGGTTGCATATTGTGAAGATATAATGATTGGATAGGCAGTTTTCGTTATTTTTTTAAAGATTTATTTATTTTAGAGAGAGAGCATGCGTTCACGCACGAGCAGGGGAAGGGGTAGAGGGAGAAGGGGAGGGAGACTCTCAAGCAGACTCTGTGCCCAGTGAGGAGCTGACGCAGGGCTTGATCTCACCACCCTGAGATCATGACCTGAGCCGAAATCAAGAGTTGGGACTTGATCCCAGGACCCTGAGATCATGACCTGAGCCGAGGGCAGATGCTTAACCGACTGAGCCACCCAGGCGTCCCTAAAATTTCTTTTTTATAATTAACCTAGCTTTTTGGTTTATCTTCACTGTAAAATATGTATTTATATTATTGTACACCGTTCTCTGGGAGCCAACTCAACACTTAATCATCGCCTCTAATGTCTGCCAAGTCCTGTGCCAGATGCACAGATAATGTCTCTAGAGACATAGCATTAATGAAGACAGGGCCCCGGTCTCGTATAGTTCGTAGTCACTGGGGTGCCTATATGCACACAGCTCTGCCAGGTCTTGGTGAGTGCTGTAATGGAGGTCCGCACAAGGCCACAGGGCATGGGGAGCAGATATAGTGAAGGGAGTCAAGAGGTGCTTCATGTTGGTTGTGGGCTAGATGTTCACATCATGAAAGCAGAGAAGTGGTTTGCTGGATCCGTATATAAGGAGAGGCTGAGGGGCCTTTCCGCCAGGGAGATCCGAGATCCGAGTGAGCTCAGCGGATGGAAGGCCCTGAAAAGCAGGGCTGCAGCATTTAGGTGACGTATTGGAGGCAGTAGGGTTATTTGGTCATGAGCGGAGGACAGAGCTGATGATAAAGGCATCACTTCAGGGAGAGTCTTCCAGCAGTGCTGGGTAGGAAAGAAGCAATGTCTGATGGTGTTTCAAAAGAATTTCAGGTGGAGATTGGAGTTTTCATTGGCATTCCCAGCAGGATTAAGGGAGAAGGGTGTGTGTGTGTGTGTGTGTGTGTGTGTGTGTGTGTGTGTGTGTGTG